>NW_021163643.1:0-30574 GCF_004324835.1 Dendronephthya gigantea | reverse complement strand
GTAACCTGCAGGTAGGGATTGCTGCGGGTATTATAAGCAAATAAAACTTCATATGCATATGACAAGAATACGACTGGATTTGTATCAAGGTTTGTGACGAATTTTTCAACCACAATGCCTCACGGCCCTAAAATGTGTTTTCCACTGCCCACTGCACAAATTAGGATGCTGCTACGCTCGCTTGCTTAAGGCTTGCTCTGCAGCAATTATGGATGCTGCTTAGCTTGCTCCAGGCTCGCTCGCAGCGGCTTGAATAAGGGAACTGAAACTCGATTTACTTTGCCCTGAGCTAGACTGCAAAACTTTGTTTTCGTGAATCTGCCAAACGGGGTGGGGCTCATTTTTGTAAGAGAAAACCTTCAGATGTTCTTGACAGTTTGTTCTTTTTTGCCGCTCACTTCATTAACTGAACTTTTAGTACATAATAGATTAATGCATAAGATGTAGGTTCAGCCATTCACGATTTTTATGAGTGTGTTTTGCCTATGGCTTATCCACAGGAATATTATAGTAAAGTTCAAAAAGGCAACTAACTCCAAGGCTATTGTGTATCAGTTCGTTTGATGATAATTCTACAATGCAACCTATCCTACAAGCATATATAGTATAGTAGATTTGGCCCTTCGCTTGACCCATTCATGCCTTCCCATGAGTATACGGACTACTCTTATAACATCCAGACATTCCACGTTGTTTCCATCAATTTTAGCAATAGGTCTTATAAATCAATTGCCCGATCGGATTATTGATAAGTGGACTTATTAGGTATCTTCCTGCACGCTTATGTCCCTATTTTTATGGATAGCTAAAAACAACGCATGCATGCTTGTTGGTGGAATTAAAGGCATAAAAACATTCGTTTTCTAATTCTTCATGAACGTAACTCAATTGGAACTATCGGTGGGTGCCTTCTCGCATCGGGCCGACACATAATTTTTTTGAACAGGTGTTTAAAAGCTTTTCTGTACGTTTGATCCAGCCAAGCGTAGATGACTGGATTACATAGGCTGTTAAATATTGGAAGCGTGTTTGAGATAACATGAAATATGTCGATATTTTCCTTTTGCAAATTATTGTCATAATCAATTAAATGTGGGTAATATAGTGAGACCAGCATCCAAATAAATCCGGGACTCCAACACAATATGAACACTCCCATAACAGCCCATAGCATACGAATGACTTTCATATTTTGAAGAAAAGCATTCTCGCGGTTTTTGTTATTTGAATTTTGGCGTAGTTGGCCACTCCGAAACATTTTTTGACGTTTGCGAGCAATAAAGAAAATGCGAACGTACATGGCAAGAGTGAATATTGTGGGGAGAAAAAACGCCATTATTATGAAGAAGGTGAAAAATCCCTTTCCGACTTTGTCAATTTTGGCAGCATCAGAGCAAAATCCGGTTCCAGTGTCTAGGATTCCCCAGCTCCCTGAATGAGAGCTGGCATTGTAACTGGCGTAGACACTTCAGAGGCCGCGGAACCGGGGGGGCATTGGGGGCAGATGCCCCCCACTTTTCGTGCAAGGGGAAAATGTGCCCTTTTTTAGAAGTAAAGTGCCCTTTTTCTGAAATGATTTTCCCATTTTTTCTGTGATGAATGTGCCCTTTTTAATTTTAAGAAATAAAGTGCCCAAGTGCCTTCTGTTTAACTGGCTTAATATTCGAGCACGACGAGATTATCTCAAGTTCATTCTTGTTTCTAAAAAATTTTTCGAATTATCACCGCCACCGCCGGTTTATTTCAAATCCGCACTTACAACACTAGACGTGATCTCTTGCGGTTACCTTTAGCTAAGCCTAAAACAATTAGTTATCAGGGCAGCTTTAGACAGGCGTTGAAAAACAGAGTAAAGTGTCGCTTTAGTCATAGGCTATACAGTGCAATTATTTGCTCTGAACAATTAATAAAATAATTATGTTTTATAAACTTGTATTTTTAGTTGATAAAATCTTAAAACGGAGGGTACCGTTTCAGTAGTTTTGGCGGGCTATACCTAAGGTAAAAAAATGTATATATATATAATATATATATATATATATATAATATATATATATATATATATATATATAAAATATATATATTATATATATATATATATATATATATATATATATATATATATATATATATATATATATAGTCTGATGGTTGTCTATGTGCGTGACACGCGATCGAGTATACATATTGCCCCTTTTCGTCAGTGCCCCCCCACTTTTGACATGCTTCCGCGGCCTCTGAGACACTTGAAATTAAGACAATGCAGGAAATAATTTTAAGTAATTTGAAAGTTGTCATTCGTGATCTGTAATGAAGAGGCTTGCTGATTTTAAGGTATCGGTCAAAACTTATGACGGTTAGTATATAGAACGATGCTGTTAACGCAAACGTGTCTAACCAAACCATAAAGCGACATGTGTGAGTAGGCTTTGCATCTTGCGATTCGTGAACGAAATTAAGTTCATTCGCTGTCATTGGTGCTACAAAAATTCCCACAACAAGATCAGCAACAGCCAGGCAAGCGATAAAATACTTATTTGGTTGATGAAGACTTCTTTCTCTCCAAGTGGCGACCAAAACGAAAGTATTTCCCAGAATTGCGCATATGGCAACGATAATTAATATGATTTTTTCTGTTAATATTAGCTGCTCTCTGAATAATCTTGATTTCTCAGGTATCGAATCCATGCTTTCTAAGTTGTGTGCTGTGGTGCCTGTGGAAGATATGGTGCAAACCTTGACCCTAGGTGATAAAAAACCTCAAAAATTAATTAATGTTTTCTTTTAGGCGCGGGGTTGAGTCTAAATATGACTGAGGATGGAAGTTTACATCCATGCAGGGATTAATTATCGCATAAAAAATATTAGTTGAAAGTAATTTACAGTTGTTTTTTGTTGTGGTCTGTAGCTGAACCGCTAAAAGTACGCGGAAAGAAGTGCATGGGTACGAAGATGCAATGTGCTATATTTACTCTGGTACATATAAATATATTGCTCCATATCTTCGCGTTTTTTGCAGCCCACACCTGAGATACAGACTAATAGTACGATGAGAAATAATATAGCCCAACTGCTTATACTATTAGTAAGAAATTTGTGATATAAAAGATATTCCTAGTACCAAGGTGTTTCTTTGCGAGACATTCAGATAACCATCAATGACTTCGTTTTTGCGAACCAGAGTCTAATTTGCGCTGATCGTTATCAGTCATAATTTTTAACGACTATAGAGTAAGCCGAATACCTGTTTTATCTCATGTAGACTAGCGCTGGATCAAACAACCTTCAAAATCATTGATACACTTGGCATTAAGGCACGTCAATCCAAAGTTCGATCGCGCTTTGAAGTCGATAAGTTAAAAGAATGAACTCCATGATGTTCAGTTCAAATGTTAACGGGGCAATTTTGAATTTCAAACACCGAAAATTACATTTTTGTTTGCAAATGGTTTGACACTTGGCATAAGAAGTGGGCAGTTCTAATTTGCAATCGAACAAAGTTGTAATATTCATTTCGTAACTCGGAATTTAACTAATGATGTTATTTGCTTTTAACACTGATATGTTTACAAGAGTACTATAGAGATTGTCATCAATGTCATGGGCGTTTCAGCTGTAGTATATTCAGTGGCGTTGCCACCCCGACAATTTAGTCATACTATGCTAATATTTCGATGTTCATTGACTGTGAAACAATGAATTTAACATAAAATTTGCATAGCAAATAAATCGTCAGGCTGGCTACGCTACGGAGTATATTATCTCGACTTTAATGAACATGGAAACACAAATACGACTATAAAAGACTTTCCAATACCTCATGCACATACTACTTCCATGCTGTTTTGAGTTAAAAACTTTGAACTTTAGCCATGAACTTTCCAGTTAATGCGCGAAAAATTACGGTCACCAAAAAATTTTTTTTTGTTTTAAAAAATATGAAAATCTTTTTATGCCATATTGCAAGCCAAGTTGGTGAAGTTGCTCCGAGTGAAAAAATAATGTAGGAATCTTCAATCACTTTAGTTACCCATGCAGACCAGACCCACACCTAACGGGTGGAAAATAGATGATTTTTGTAAAAACGATATATTATTATATTGGATGTCCTTAAAAAGACTTGACTGATAATAACTTCTAAGCGATTGAAGCTATTATATTTTATATACTGAAAGAAATTTTATTACATAAAGAGAGCGCGAATTTTGATGCGACACAATTGTATTTTACTCAAAAATTATAAGTGGGCTTAATTATACAAAACGTTATTCATGCAAGTCCCATATACCTATAGCAAATACAATAATTTATTAAGAACTTTTCGGGTCAGCCGGTTAAAGACATACCCTAATCATAGACATTGCCTCACTCACAATAACACAATTGATTAACTAACGGCGTGAGATTTGACACCCTGTATGAGGAATTGAAAAAAATAGCTCGTGCATGCATGCATGCTTATCCGGTATTGTCTATGCCATCAACAATTAAATTTAGTGTCGTAAATTGTCGCCCGACTCATTAATTTATAACATAAATCTTACAGCTTTTGAGCCTTAGCCTAGAGCAAACTAGGAAACTCGTAGTCGCGGAAACGTTGTGATATTTCCAAAGGTATAGGAAAGCACCATTCGTATCAGTGAGAAACATTAGTGCTTATATGGTTAAAGAATATAAGCATGCATGCAGGTAAAACTAAAGAGATAAAAGAAGACAATATCTCTCGTAACATAAATCACATTTAAAATACATGAAATAATTCTGAATCTTACATGAGAAACACTGTCGCATTCCCGTAAGTACATTTTTTTCCTTATACTTTAAATGTGTTTGCATTTTCACCATTAGCTTACTTTATATACTGTACAAATTCGACCAGTTTATGAACCGGCCGTTTTGCATGCATGCGGGCCATTTCAGTTTTAGGACGTAATTAATCATATGCTTTAGTGCGTTAGTATATAGCCTACCTGTCGTAAATTCAAGTCTTGTTTTTAGTTCTTCATCCCTGGTTTTGTTTCAAGACTTCATTAAATTCAAATATCGATTCAGCTGAACATGTCCAACCTTCAAAACATTACAAAAGTAACTCATTGCGCGTGTTGCAAGTCAATAAAGCGGTACAATTAAGTTTGCTTAGTTGACGTTTTTTAAACCAGCTCTATTTATTATACAACGATAAACTACAACACGCCTACCAGTCAACTTAACAGCTCATGTCAAATTCATAGAAATTCATTAATTGCGAATTACATTTTAGCATTGGGTTATTGCCGGAATATTATAGCCGAAATTCAAAATTTTATAATCAAATCAGTCTTCAAATATAGTGCATTAACATCAGCGCCAAATACCATTCAGCACATGGCGAACGATAACCGTAAATTTTCCTATTACTTTTTCAGTTGCTTGGTGACTTAAGAGCACTTATACATTTGTGTACATGTGCGTTTGGCGTACGTGTTGACTTGCGTCACAGCACTTAGCATAGATTAAATTCAATTTTAATTTTTATTTCAGGTCCAAAGTCGGTATACCATTTAAAATGTATGTCAGGACTAATCCGGAGTCTCTTCCACCGGTCCACCTTTGCCAGTTTTCCAGGCTCTTTCCATGTCTGATAATAACCAGATTCTAACGGAAATTAACCGTGAATGCACTGTTCAAATTTCGGCTTGTTTGAATGCATGCATACGTAATTCGGAAATAAAATCCCCTTCAATTCTATGAAACGCCGTAATAGAAAAAATACTTCGAGTTCATTAAAGTAAAACATCTCTCGCGAGTATACTTCATCAACGTTCTCGAGCGACTAAAATTCACGCGCGTTAAAAGTGATCACAGTGATCACACACATCGTGTATGAGACTTCTACTTCCGGCGTTTAAGACTTCATGGCACAATTCCTCACATACAACTTTCTGCGCGTTTCGCGTAAGACCAAAAACCGCCAGTAAGACTTTGTAAGACTAAATTTTTGGTCCGTCGGACTTCCTACACGGATTACTGCCTGCCATGTTTACGTTTACATGAACACAATTCGGGTTCGGATTCAACACTTTACTCCGAATAAATCACGCCCTCGTGACTATGGATAATTTCTTTTCGGCACTTAACGTATAGAGAGTTCCCCAAAATCGCACTTGCAGGACTCTAAACTTCAAATTTTTTTAGTCTGCCACACACCTTCCGCGTTCCCACTGCGCCATCCAAAAGTTAGAACCTAAATACTCGCATTTCATTCTAAGTTGAAAAGCACTATTATAAGTATTATTTCTTATATGTTATGGGAAAACGATATTGTTACACGTTTTGTGTTATACAAATGTAGTCAATATACATCACTAGCATCTCGTTTTGCTACTATCGGCAACGAAATTTGTTCACGCGTGGTTATTTCATTCCCAAAAAAAATCACTTGGGGTTTCTAGGACGCCAAAAATTTGTTTAGAACGAAATTGCACCGTAGCAAGCCACGCCACACTGTTAATTATGATCGTATGCTTAATGTGGTGCTGACTTCACATTGTTTTTCTTAGCAAAATCCACTAAGGCCAAGTGTCTTACAGGTCGTTAGAGGAGAAACTACTGCTGTTTTGACATTCCATGCAGGAAGTCGTGCGGGTGATAACTGAATTTACAAAATTTACCAGCAAATTTTCTCTTCCGTGTAGGAAGTCCGACGGACCAAAAATTTTGTCTTACAAAGTCTAACTGGCGGTTTTTTGGTCTTACGCGCAGGAAGTCGTATAGGTAAGGATTTATAGAAGTTTTATATATGCGACGTATTTATGAACATGGTGCCATGAATATATGTGTGATGTTTCTAACGCGTGCATTTTAGTCGCACGAGAACGTTGACGAAGTATACTCGCGACGTTTTACTTAAATGAACTGGAAGTATTTTGTCCATAATGGCGTTTAATATAAGGCGGAATAAACTTACACACGATGTGTGATGTTTTAGATACGTGCATTTTAGTCATATACGAGAACGATGGCGAACAATACGCGCGAAATAAGTTTTATTTAAATGAACTTGAAGTGATTTTTGTCGACTATGGCGTTCCATACAATTCACTCTTATAGACAAGGCATAACTCTCATTACTCTTTCGTATATCTCGTAAAGGCAGTACAGATACTGGGCGATATAGTTGGCTTCATTCAGTAATTTCATCATCTTTCTTAAATGCATGTTACTGCTTCCATACTATATTTTCCCACTAAGTCTAAGGTCTATTATTTGGGGCATTCACGCCTATACCATCATTTCATTATCATGCTTTTCCCACTAACACACCGATCTTTTTGCTATTAAGAACGTCATGCAAATATGCGCTGAAACATATAGTTAAACTTAACTGAAAACGTAATTTCGCATGTATATTTACATAGGTAATATAAACAATCTTTTAAAGCGTACGTTATTGAAATTATCTGAGAAGTATATCTACTGACGTCCGAACCTTTGTTATCCCTCTGTGTTCATTGCCATATGTATGTATGTAGACCTCAATCATTTTCAAAAGTAGATAGAACACCTGCATGCTTCAAACTATACTTAAATATGCAGATTATCACATGCACATCCCGCATCGCATCCCTCTCCAAGCAATCAACGTTCGTTTCGAAATCCAAACAAACTTATGATTACCAGAGTAACCAGCCACGTGGAACACAACATTGAAATGAAGGTGTGTGGGAACATATTTTTTGTTAAAAATGAGAATTTTGCAACCTCTTCCAACCCTGGCTGTTTAAATTGAATGTTGGCATATCTTTTTAAGGCTGTGAGGCGGTCAACAGCATCGGCGGCCTAAAACCAAAAATACAAATGAGTAGCTTCATCCTTCATTCCTTCTGCATGAAAAAGAGTCCTGCATATTGAGAGAAAGTTATTAGGATTGACAACTGTATTACGTAAAAATGGCAGGCATGCATTCATTAGATCATGTTATATGCATACACCTTGTAAGATACGATACGCTCTAGTGTTTTACACTGGTTCCACTACGAATATCATTACGCACAACTTATGCAAATACAGTTCAATAGACAAAGTTTCAATAGTAAAGTTTTGCAGAAACTCAATAGAGTTTTTCAGAAAACAGTTTGCAACAATTGATTCAACCAGAAAGGGATAAAAATAAGCAATAAAATAATTCTTCCCAAGTTGCTATATATAGTGATCATGTTAGACACGTATACGTCTATATGCACATAATTACCGCGGTAATTATGGAAACACATGCTTTGATATATCCTGACAAAAGTCTTTTAGGTCAAAGTGAGAGATGAGAAGTTTTATTACTGATCTAATTTAGGCAGTTGTTATATCTGATAAGAGGTAAATCCGGTAGCTATAACACTATACCTTTGTACTCGTTAAAAAGCCATTACCTCTTAATATATCTATGCACAAGAAAGAGCACTTTTGTCAAAATAATATCGGGTTAAGAGTATAATTACAAAACGTCAGGCTGATGTGAGTATAAAAATCAACCAATCAGAAGCCAAATTCTCGACAAATGTGAATTGTCATTTTCCTCATTTCATATGATTTCGGCACTGGGAAATCTAAAGTAATCCAGCTATTTTTATGCGCAAACACGTTTGTTTTACCCCAACAGTAAATTAGATTTAAAATTTTTCGCTCTTTATGACATTAGTTAGAAGAGCTGGGGCAAAAAAATTCAGGCGCATGATAAGTTGGGTACAGGCATGAAAAAAGTAAAAGGTAGGGTCGCAGATCCTCGCAAGAATGATTTTCATGCATGCATTGGCTAAAAGCATTATCCAATTGGACGAAAGCTTCCGAGCACTGCGGCATGACCCAAGTAAAAGCACTACTCGATCCCGTCGGTATATGACGTGCTAATTGACCGAATGCGCATGCACTTTCTCTAACATTCGTCGCAACCATAGCTACAGCTATTTTGAACAAAGTGTTGCCAAATAACTTCTTATTTTTCCGATTTTCCCGCACTTAAAGATATCTTGACGGAACACATATTTAAAGAATACATATGGTGTGCCTCCATTGAAGGATTATCATATTTTAGGATAATTTGCTGATAATTGGTACAAAATAATACTACACAACAGGCTAATCTCAAAGTTAATCCAGTCTTCCAGGTTAAACCGTGGTTCATCCTCTGAAGCCTCTGAAGACTCATGTCATAATTATGTTTTTTCATGAAAGACAGTAAATCCAGTAAACACGTGCGCACAGATATTGCATGTGTGGATCAGTTGTAAGATTACAACTGAAATTCCAGTCAAACCTGAGGTTGTTCGAGGATACTATAAACATTGTTTATCCTAGAGTGCAGATGAAATTTAACTTAGGTTAGTCGTAAGTCGTTAACAGGCTTAGTTTGACTCAAGCGAACAGGGTTAAGGGCGTGTCGGCCGAAAAAAACGCGTCTTTGAACATTTGATATGCACGACATCATGCTTACATGAATAGCGCCATCCCACCGCGATCACGTAGCGACTGTCAGACGCAAAATTCATTTCGCATTTGCGGCCAAATATTTGGGAGTATTTGTAAACGAAAAGACAAATATGGATTAGGATACTTCGTTTTATGATTATGTTAAGATGGAGAGACTTCAAATGTGCATGCGTAAAGAGTTTCAGATTATATCTATATAGGGAGAAGTGCTGATCACTTAAAAACGGCAAAATGCCAATTTGGCGCGCCATTAATTTATAGTTTCAACCCGCTGGCTACAGTCAAATGGTTTTAAAACACTTTTGACGAAGCCCTAATGTGATGTATTATATGAAAACAGATTTGATTTATATGATTACTTTCGTCGACGGAAAGAGGCTTTCTCAGCTTATTTTCAGTGTCAGCACGAAACGTTATAGCAAAAGTTGTTCCCCGTTATCTCCCGGGGTTGGGATTAGGCGTCGTGTCAAATAATGGACACAGTCAGTGAGAAAAGCACCACATGATTATATGTCAACTCCTTTCGGAGCGCCTATGGTGAATTTTTCTTACTGATGTCCAGCTTGGCCTAAATAGTACGTTTCTGTCTACTCGTTCTCCCTTACCCTCAGCCTACCGTATGCTTTTTTAGACATATTTTTGTAATCCGCGCGCTGCACTCCTGCAGGCTTTCACAGAAGTGAATACTCCAATAATAAGCCCCACAAAAACGTCGGTGTCATTGTTGTGGTGTACTATTAATTTATACATCATATTTACATTTGATATGATTATTCCTTTAAAACGACTTAATGAGCGGATGACATAAAGCAATAATATACTGCACTCTCACAAAAGGTAAAGATATATTATTTATGATACGTAAAATATACATGTAACTTGTATTGCTGACACTGTGTGTATGTCTTGTGTTATTCACGACAGCTTTTGAACTGTGTCATATATGTTCCGCAACACCTCTCCTGTGAGCACATGAACCTCGATATGAACACAGATAAACAATTTAAAAATGGGAAATTGATTTATTCAATCATAAAGACTTGCTTCGGGCTATGCAGTACAACAACTTATTGTGACTCCATGAAATCTTACCGGAAAAACGCAGATTTATGACCCGAAAATTGAGAAAGACCGAAGACGGTATCTCTTTGGCTCCCTGTCAAGGGTTTATCTGTATTTTTGTATATAGGCGTTAATGCCCGTTCGGCACAGATGCGCTTATTGTCACGAACAGCTATGATTGGCTGCATTCCCGGATATAATCTCTTATGGCCCGCGTTGATTGGCTAGTCGACCAAAACAGTTCAAGAATGTCTGATAACACATAACCTTAGTCAAAAGAACATTTTATCGCGGTTAGGCTTGGGTACTTCTGTTGAAAACATTAGCCATTTCGGAGGCGAAAACGTTGGTTTACGAGCTGGTAAGTAGACTGGTATCATACATGTTTGTTGTGTTAAGAATTAGATTGAAAGAACGCGTTTGATTCCTAAAGCAAAGCTTTGGTAATTGATGATCGCTCGTTTGTACTGCATGATGTCTGTTTTGTTACGGGATCAATGAACTTAGCAAAAATGAATTCAAAGCATTCTTTTGAGCATGTACTGGTAGCAGTATATTATGAATGTAATGCCCGTATAGGGAATAATGTTCTTCTGTATAGCGTGTCAATTATGTTAGATTGCAATTTGCTGCGACAATCGTATTTCTAATGTATAAATAGAGTCGCGAACAATCTGACTAATTTGTCGAATCCCAGTCGAATACCCTGAGAAATTTTAGTGATTGAAACCCACCATTAGGCAACGTGGTTTTGCCAGTTCAAATTTCGTCTGAATCTCCGACGCTAAAATTCGTCGTTTTTAAATCTCTCATATTCATTGGTGTGATCTATTAAATCAATCATCAAAAATATGCTGGGATTTATGCTCCGCCGGTTCCTAATCTCAGCCGAAAATGTTTAACGTATGTGGCAGAAGTAAGTTAATTCCTCTATTTCCGAAATGAGCAATATCATTTACATTGTCGTTGAGGACTTTGCTTGGGCATTCCTATTAGTCAACGATTCTTATTGTTATCTTTGTATATATGCTCTTCATTCAACAGCTATTGAATATTTGCGACATAGATTTTGTGTTGTGACCAGTCATTGACCGAAAATCCGATGTGTATTTTAGCATTGTTGATATGAAAATAACTCTAGAGTCTAGAGTATTTCAAGAAGGCTGATGCCGACAAGGCATGTATTGCTTTGACATGTACAATGCTGTGAACAGGATATACATGTGTTGGTAAACGACCAATATCGTATGCAGTATTCTCGCTCCACTTCTATTCAATTTTGCAGGAAAAGGCGATCTTAAACAACACGATTTAAGAATAAGAATTAACCAAAAGCCAATATTTTAAATTTATGAAAACTTTGCTCTTCTTTAATTCTAATTGGTCACCCATAAAAGTAGCAAGTCTGAGTGTAAACAAGGCTGGAAGTAAATGCGTGACTTTATCTTGTTTAAAGCAGCTTTTGGGATAACCAGTGTTGCCTTTGTTATACAAGGAAGAGCGATTTCGCATTTGATTCCGATTTCATGTACACCATTGAATATTCCACACGAGCAATACTGAAAAGACAATACACATCGTAAACTTCGTTGTTTTGCCATATACTGCTATATTTGCCCAGCCGATTTATTCGCCATCTGGCATTCAGTTTCATTCCTTGGTTTCCTTGGTTGGCTAGTACATTAGAAAAAGAATTTTCGCAAATTACTTCATGCTGCTTTAACGTCGTTTATCCCTGCGAAACAGAAGGATAAAAGTTTTGTAGTTCAATTCCTGTAAGTTTGTTAATTCAAATTTAACAGTATATGCCAAGCTATTCATTCATGCATTCATTCTTTGGCTATATAAAGCTTGTTTGTCCCTTATTACAGCTACAGTGGCAAATTGGCATGCTGCTGTCCATCATTCTTTATTTATATAATATAATTCATCGTAAAATCAAAGTACAGGTTTTCTACAATTTGCCAATGAATTATTTAAAGCCATTTTTTGATTCTTTAAATACTGACTTTGGTGTTTTAATTTTTAATTAGACATACATGGATAATAAAACCAATTGTCACTCTGATTTTAAAGTTTCAAGAGGGACTAGTCAAGCCATATAATAATACTTTCGATATGTGATAACTTGAAACTGGTAGTATCTACTGGTTTCATTTTTTTTCTAACATTGAATATTAATATTTGTACCCTATTGCCAGTGATAATATTATTTTTGGTGTGTTATTCAATTGTGTAATCAACCTTACATATGGTTTATCACACCAAAACATACTTCACCTAGGCATTGCTTACACAGGTAGCAATATTATGCTGTCAAAAGCAATCAATAAGATTGCCTGACTGCAGCCTGTTGACATATTAGCTGACTTATTAATTTTTTAGGCCATTGTTAACCCATTAACTAGCTGTTTCCTACTCCCACTGACAATACACAGTAATCTTCTGGCAATTGGTCAGCTATTAATGTATAAAATATTTACATGAACAGAAATTACAAAATACTAAACAAGTAACCTTTAAGTTGAGCATGTAATGTTTTGCATTTCAAAATTGTTTTGCTGTGGTGAAAAGTGAAACATAATCATTGGTCTCAACATTTGTCAGACTACCTATTCATAACATCACAATCATTTATGAGAGAAAGGATTTTCAATTAAAAATGCCAATTGGCTAATCAATAGGCAAGAATAGGTTTTATTCTGAGTAATTTGGTTTACAAATGCACCATATCGTAGCATATGAAATTCACTGCTTAACCATAGAATACACTAAAGCTACAGAATGCGAAGGTCTCATGTTTTTAGCCCAACCACAATTCAATTAATATTTTGAAGTTACCAAGTTGGCAAAGAACATTCAAAGTGCCAAGCAACTTTATTGTCAGAATAATTTTGAAACAAAAGAAACTATATATTTTATTATTGGCTGTGTGATTACATTTTGAGTACCAGGAACTCCAAGAATGGTATCCCTTGTATCCCTGCATTTCATATATCCTTACTAGATATGTTGGCCTAAAATTGCTTGTTGCACTCTAGATTCTAGGTGTGTCAAATAATTGGTGGTTTTGTTTAAATAATAAATTAATAAATGCAAACGTCAGCAAGAATTGCAAAATCTTGACTTTAGAATTTTGAATTGTAGCTTTGTTATAAACACTGACTGACCAAAGTCTAAAGCTATAAGTACTGTACAACTTGTATGATCTGTTAGACACACCACTTTTAATTACGTTCTACTTATTTTTTTGCAATAGAGCATATGCGTCATTGTGCCGAAAATAAGTCTTTAATACTGCGTATGCCATATGGTCCCACATTTATGCCAATATTAAAGTTCAGTCTGACACGTTTGTGACGACTCCTTTTTGTATCGTTGGAACAAAAAGGCCAAATACGATATAGCTTCAAATTGCTTCTTGAAATCGATCTTTCCACCGCTGGCAATTGAGTACAACTCACTCTTAATATTGTCTTCCAACTGAAGTCATTCCCATTTCGGCATTCGGATTTATTTCACTTTTCAAATTTTTGAAAACACCCAGTCATGCACATTTTAGAAATAAAATCAAAGGCCAGGGTAGGATTATGATCTGAATTTAAAACAAGGTTCATTTTTATCCATTGCGTTCCATTCCATCGTGTTGCCGTTTCACAGCTAAAGCGAAGAAAAGGTTTGAAGAAAATTTTTATGTGTGAATAAGTGACTGTGGGGTAGAAAATATTAGGTTCAAACGAATTAAGGAAATTCCAAACATATGATAACCTCAAATCAAGTAGATAACTTCCTCAAATTGTGGTAGAGAAATAGTTCACTGCCGGTGAACTAGGGCTATATGTCTCCCTACAGATATGTGTATACTGATTACTGATTGTGAACTGTCGAACACTTTCGATAAAAATATGCTTGCCATGGCGCAAGATTTATGTCTTTGCATATAGTCATACTGATAGATAGATTACATAGTGTGCACTTACATAGTCGTAGATTAGTGCCTATAGTGGGTGTTTAGAGAGAATACGTGTAGGAAATACCAAAATGCAATAAATCCACAAACGTATTGATAATCTAAAGCATCATGAGTACTGAGCTAGTGTCCTAATGACCTAATCCTTCAATTAGGAATATCCTTCTTTTATAGTGTTATGTTATCTATTTAGCCACCTTTAGATTTTTCTTCCAAACCCAAGGGAAGAACGTTGGCCATATTGCAAAATCCGGGTGGTCTTTTCTATTCTAAGTATTGTTTGGTACTAAATCAGTAAATGAGATGTTTGTATACAAACACTCATGAATTTTTGAATTCCTAACATTATTTGGCATTTTGGGTGTTTGATGTCAATGCGTCATTACTCCAATTAACCTGCTTACCAGGTGTATGTATACGTCATGTTGTAATTTTAAACAATACATATATGCAAACGTAAAGATTTTAATGCTTATTTATCTTATAAAAGATGCATGTCGATTGTAGTTTTGATGTGCCGCAAGATGGCAGTATATATGTCGCTTTTCTTTATGCTTTTTGGATTTTCACCTTTTTTGGTGTTTGTACAATACTTGGAGATTTAGACTTTTTAGAGTGTGTTAATAAAATTAATTTTAAAGTTGATATAAAGCATTAGAACAGTTGCAAATATATACTATAATTGAGGCTCCTATATATTGGCTCCTATATTTATTCATGATCAAGTCGATCATACCTGCATTATATATGCAAGACACTCATGGTACCATAAGATTAATATGTTAAAAAATGCACATTACAATCTGATAAAACGCAAAATGCCTTATATGCTTTTATCGAATATTTACTAGCTACAATCTGTAAGGAATACTGAGATTATCATAGTAAGAGATGAAGCTGGAACCTGTCTCAAATAATTCTTGTTCGTGCGTTCTATTGTTAGATATGACGCATCCTGTACTTAAATGCCACCTTTCGTTAACGGAAAATACTTCTGTCTGAGGCCAAAGGTCTTTAATTTCACTAAGATGAAATAGAGGCATGGTTATATATTCTAAATTTGAAAACGATCCCATCCCTGATCGTTGTGTTCATGCGCCATTCGTGGTAGGAAATTTGTGATCTTGATTGTCGTTTTCAGAGTTTGGGGGGCACTAGCTTCAAGGGGCACTTTTGGTTATAAAAAGTGCAACTGAAAATATGTAATGTATAGGACGGTTTGATTGCGAAAGCTGCAAGGACACCATTAGTGTGTTTATATTCATGCTCAACAAAATGATTTGGGCGCGTGTAAGTGGGCATACGCAGAAACCAAAAAGGGCACCTTTTGTCCCTTAAAAACTTCGCGGAGAGGGTACGATTCGGTTTTACAAAATAGTATTTCTAGCTACATTAGCTTCTCCCAAAACGCATTTTTCATCGCAAAAAGGGCACCGTTTGTCCCCAAAGAATTGAGGGAGGGCACGTATTTGGTAACATATTTTGTATCTAAATGAATATTTTTTAGTTTGAAAATGTTTTATATATCAACAGGTTTTATATACCAGGCAATTCGTACTGTATTGTATTGTTGCTTTATTAATATCGAGTCATGTATATATTTGAGAAAAGTATTTTTGTCCGCTTTCGTGCGTCATATTAGACAAACTTCGCATCTATATCAGTAGGCTAGCTTGTATTTTCAAAATTCCATCTATTCTTTAACATTCGTACGCATTGGAACGGATCTAAGTCATTTTAAAACATGTTTCAGTGTTTTACGTTCACTTTTTGTTATATTCTTGTCCAATCAGGAAGTTATTAGGACTTGCAGTCAAACATTCTCAGCTATTAACAATTGATAAGACGCCTAGAATTTGGCCAAACGAGCCTAAATAAAAATAAGGAAATATGTGGTCACGTGGTTAAAGCCGGTTTTCCCATATTCACCTCTTTTTCATCAATTCTATTGGGTAAAAATAACTGCGTTTTAACCAATAAATGAATGAGGCAACCAATTTTTAAATTAGTGCTATAGTTTAATATTATTCTACTAGCTTTTTGAATATAGCGCATGTACAGTCGACGAAGTTCGTTTTTTTTCCTGAAAAAACTTGATTAATTGCTCCAACTCAATATTGAATTTTAACCTTCACCCGTCAACTTGCATGGAACGCGTACTAATCATGCCAGACATTTTTGGCGTTCAATGCAGCAAGCTTTAAAATTTGATTAGAAGTTTTAATTCATGGTGTGACCACACGCCTTTAAGGCGGAAATAGTACTCAGCCAAAAATTATATGTCTGATGTTTACCGACCTCTTGATCAGTCAGGAAGCCTTTGTTATACATACATATCGGATGTCTGAACGAAATGAGAATTTGTTGCTCCAACCTTTCTCCGCGTGTTTGGGCTCCTGTTATAAGCACATTTTCGGTCGGACAGATGACATTCTGGTGAAATAGTCAAGCAAGTATACATTTAACATCTGATCTTTCATATTCTTAGTATAGATTGTTGAATAACCAGATTAGATTATTTTTTGAAAACCTTTAAAAGTATATATTCACAGCATGAATTCGGCCTGCTATCAACAAGCTGGATGCAAAAACATCAGCTGGTTATAACACAGTCCAGTGTGCAATTTGTTTATGCCTTATGCCTTTCGTTTAAGTGCGTGACCAAATGTTCTGTTTTATTTGCGTACAGTAATAATTGTTGCTAAATTTGGTGGCTTTTAAAGAATTGTTGACGCGCTGTGCAGACAAAACGTGAAATGTTATTAGTAAATCGTGTTTTGAATCGTATCATGCGCGCTGTTGTTTTAGTCGTCATAATTACTTCCATATTTTTCCCAGCACCATTAACTAATGAATAGTTAATATGTCCAGCCGAGACTTACGCCCGAGCTATATAAGTAAGCTGTAGCTATATAGTCGCTTTTAAATATCACCGCATGCATGTAGAGGCGAGTGTGCATGCCTGTGTGTATAAGTAAGTATAATTTCTTCTCGATCGGATTGTATGCATATTGCGAGACATTTTGCAAGTTCAGCACTAGCCAATATATAGCAACAAAGAATTAAAAAAATAACGTGGTCATATATATCGATATCAGTACCTGTTTACAAGTGGTTTTATCATCACGATATTATCAACTGTATTGCGCGTGATCATGCATCTTCAGTTGAATCTTCAAGCAGGTGTTTGTGTATCGAATACTAATACGAATTGAATATAGCTAAAATCAAGTGCCCTTTCTAACATGCAGTCATTATATATGATTAGAATAGCTTTATAGTAAAAATAAATGCCTCTTCTGTTGCAGAAAGTTAAATATGGTTGGTTTATAACTTAATATGCCATAACGACCTGCAATTCCACATAACGAATCTTTTCTAAGGAATAACGGCCATCCATGGTACTCCTCTCTATCAGGCCACGATGACTGAATAGAAATAGATAGTTAATCATGCACGAAGTATGCACTTACTAAAAAGAGTTTCCAGAATACTAAAGGAGTTCATTTAAAAAAAGAGCTAATGTGTCAGATAATTGCATAAGTAAAAATAACAGTGACGGTGTTTATGTGTAGTTTTGTTGCTGAATTGGCAACATTGGAAAGAGTAAAAATAGTACATTGTGAAGAATCTTTGCAAATTGTTGTGAAATCATGAAAATTTTTGCCATCGAAGTTTGTATGCTTTTTTGTATTTACCGCGGCTTAGAAATTCTTATTGTATTCGACATAATATATGCAAACTTAATTAAAGATATTCTGTTTTCATTATAGCTAATGCAAATTTCCTATTATGGGCGTAATATTGTTAAAGATCTAAATATAATCTCATGATTGTCACGTTCTATGTTCTAGCTAGATTGAATTACTTATATAATAGGCATTGTTCTCCAAATCTTTTCCGTGTTCTTCCTACACCTTTTCCGCCCTCTTTTCCCAGAGGAAATTAAACTTTGCCCTAACTCATTTTCAGTAAGATAGTGTTTATAATATAGTTGTATTCGTTATTTAGTATTATTATTCAAGGTCACGTTTGTAACAAAATAAGCATTGAAGTAACATGTTCTTCTCTGAACGAAGAATATTTGCTATAACTAAAAATATATGCTATTTATGTATTCATTTTAACGTAAGCTTAAAGCGGTGTTACAGTGGCTTCTGCTCATGCATGCATGTGTGTAGGCCACAATTGCTGAAATTTTGCATGACGTTTTTCTGAACATAAAGCAGCTTATATATTCATGTAAAACTCTCAATAGCGAACCGAAATAGTGTTAAATATTCTTAACATTCTGAAATATTCTGTTTTTGATAATTTAAGTAATACCGTGATCCAAAATATGTGTTAATATAAATATATTTATTATATATTATATATTATATATTATATTATATATATTAATAATATATATATTTTACATGCATGCTTAAAGTTTATGGTTTTCACAAATGTTAGTTTAAGTATGCATGCTACTGCAGTGTAGTGTGAAATTCGCAACACGGTCTAGAAAAAATGCAAATTTGATCTTACGTGAACAATTATTGGTGGTCTTTTATATCTAGTTAAAATGAAAGCTCTTTTATATGCCTTAATTTCTCGAAATACCTATATATAGTTCGTAGAAATTAAAAATTGCGTCCATCGCAAGTTATTCTTGGCGTGTATATATTCAATTCAGAAGATATATAGGCTAATTTCTGCATGTAGTTCAATACCTTTTTAAAGTTTTTTCTTTTTTTCTTTTAGGTTATCGTTCGGTGCGTGATTTTTGTGAAATTAGTGAAGACTTTTAAAATAATTCAATTGAAAAATGATTTTTAATAAAGATAGACATGCGGTAGAAACTGTTTTCCTGGCATCAACACTCTTTGTGTTGTTTTCCTGTTGCATTAGTGCACTGCCGTTTACGGTCAAACCAGATGAAATAGCGACTGTTTTTGGGAAGGCGTTTACTTACAAACTGCCTGCTGAGATGTCCACGCATCCTGGTTATACATTTAAGGTAAAAAAATTACATGAGAATTGTGTGAGAAACACTCGACATGCATGCTGGGAGTATAAAGTATGTTTTCTTTGATGAGTCGTCGTTATCTTCTTAATCTATTTTGCTTTTGTTCGCGTTCCACTCTATCGCCCCAAGGTGCCTTCAATCGCCCCAACATGTTACATCAATGTTCCTTAAAGAAAACTTATATTCCTTGCCGGAAAATTATGAAGGTCTATTAACTTAACTTACTATATGTTATTTAGTTCCATGCGCTCGATAGCTCAGAACTTCCCTCCTGGTGGAATTCGTGGCCGCAAGAAATCTCTTTGTTGGAGTTCCATCGTCGCATCACGACAAGGGTTCACACACTATCCGACTTGATGTCATTAACGACGAAACAAACAAAACAATCGACACAATCAATTTTCTCACCATAGAAGTCGTTGAATATGAAGAGGATTTAAACCACTTCAGGGTATTACGCACAAACACTTGACAGATCCTAATAAGAATACATCACGATCGTCTTTGAGTTGCCCCAATCACGCACCTGTTATTGTAGCCACTCTTGTATTTGATTTAACCGCAAGAAAATTATCTGGTGCAAAGCGAGTTGAGTTGTTGAATAGTGTTTCCAAATGGACCGATGTTGATGTAAACGAACCGCGTTGGATGCCGGGCAAGGGGGAGAAGACTGCATTCAACTTGGAAGAAGTCATTGTATTGACTGCGGGACCAGGCGGAGTAAGAGATCCTCAGGAAAGAGGGGTGCTGTGTCATGGAAGATTGGATGTGGCGATAGTATTACAGGTTTGTGTGTATATATGGTTAAATAACAGCGATGGATTTTCATGTTCAAGTGGCAAAAGTGTCACGAGTGAGTACAAGTGAGAACATTCCTCCATGTATTTACGGAACTGTTTAGTGTTCGATCTACATCTGCATGAAATTCAGCATGTTAATGGTTAACACTCCAACAAAAAACACAACAATACGGTTTACGTTCCTGCTATACATTTTATAGTGAAAGATATTTTAAAGACGGTAAATCACTTATGTTCCCTTGTTCTCCTTTTTCCATTTACTAAATCATCCTTTTTCGGGCTGACCATGATGTTTTGCATATCTCTATTTTCAAAAGTGACTCTCGTTTTCGTTCTATTATAGAAAGTGAAAAAAGTTACGGTTCTGTTAGCCACCTCAAGTCTGCATCTCAAACTGGAGCATTCGAGAAAGAACTGAACTCACCTGTAATTGGATGGCATGTTACGTATGGTCGAGTGAAGCGTCGCCGAGTGGTTCGAGTTCGTCGTCAAGCACTGGCACAAACGCCAGTGCCAACATCTGCTTTCGTAACGCCAACGGCAGCTATTTCCACTCGTGTCATTGGTACTCCGTCCATGACAAGATCGCCCAGTCTCCTTAGCGTTACTCCTACTGCCATAAGAATTGTTCCCTCTACGACCCAAATATCGGGCCCACCAACCACGACTGTTGCTCCGACCGCACCACCTACAAACACCCCACCTTATCTAGATAAACCTATAAATGTTTAACTGCGCAGGTTAACGAGCCTTTCTCCTTCAATATTCCTCCCAACACTTTTTACGATAAGGAGGACGGCCCTACGCCTATCTTCAACTGGATATATTCGACCCTCTTGGAAATCCTCTGCCTACCGACAGCTGGGTAACGCTTGACCCGCAACTTCAAAAACTTCATGGCATCCCGAAAGATATTGGTGACACACAAATTTCTTTAGTTGTGACTGACAGCGGATTCTTGAAATCTGAATTACACGTGGTCACTATAAGAGTGAATGTTGCCCCGAGCGTACCAATGTCCACTGTTTCTACACCACCTAAAAACACCCCACCTTATATAAACAATCCTATAAATCTTTGACGCGCGGATAGACGAGCCTTTCTCCTTTTTTATTCCTCGCAACACTTTTCTCGATAGAGAGGACGGTGAAACGCCTGATCTTCAACTGGAAATGTATGACCCGCGTGGGGATCCAATAAACACTGGGTAACGCTTGACACGACACTTCAAAGACTTCATGGCATTCCGAAAAGTGTTAATGACACAAGAATAGCTTTAATTGTCAGTGACAGCGAAACTTAAAATCTAAGCTACTCGTGGTCACTATAAGAGTAATGACTCCCAATAAACCGCCTTATCTTTATAACCATATTGACCTGATCTCTCTCTACGTTGGTGAACCGATCGCTTTTAAAGTGCCTCACGATACATTTCACGATGCGGAAGATGGCTCAACTGAAATCTTACACTTGTAATGAAAACTGCGGACCACGAGTCATTGGATGACTTTCCATGGATCGAGTTCGACGCCAAAACTCATACTATTTATGCTCTTCCAGTTGATGTTACGATTGGCAAATATGAATTTTTGATGTTTGCATTTGACAGCGAAGGGTTGAAAACGGTAGATGCTTTCGAGTTTCATATCAACCCAACATCCGTCGCGCCCAACCACCAATTTGGTCTCGTTCTAGACGCTGATTTCAAGAATTTCGATAAAAGTGCTGCAACTAGGGTTAAGCTGTTCTTGGAGATTGGTAACTATTTCGGGGACCATTTCAACACCTCTTATCGTGACATTCGTGTAGAGAAATATGAGAAAGGTAGCATTACTCGAGTGGAATTTTGCAAATATTGCCACTAACGTTACGGGTGTGTTTGATTACAAAAGTAGATACATTCTTGGTGGAGACCAGCCAGTTAACGAGTTCAAAAACCGTATAGAATCATCGTGTCCGATGTCCACAGGATGTTCCGTTACGAAGTTTGGGTGAAAGTATCTTTGCCGGAACCTACAACCGTCGATCCGAATGTCGTGGGCAGAACTGACGATGATGACGATGGAACGTGGTGGGAATACACGATCATTCCAGCATTTGTTGTTGCCGGTTTGATCCTCATCATCGGGTTGATAATTATCATTTGTATACGTTGTCGGCGTAAAACAGACTCGAGAAGAACGAAAATGTTGTATTCGTTCAGAGGAAGAAACCTGCTGTGTTTAGAGAGGAATATCCGATGAGGGAAGTGTATGGTAATCAACCCCTGATCACACCTAACGAGAAAGCGCCTCTTCCCCCTCCTGCCTACCCTCGGAGTTCAACCCCAACTGAAGATCCAAGTGAACGTCTGTTAAGTGACAGTTCGCCGTCATATCAACCGCCATTCGACAGTGGACATGAACCTGCAGGAAATTCTCGCCCATCGGTAGCTAGTTACCGTTTGCCTCCTCCTTATGTGGCTCCATAAACTTCCCAAACATTTTCTGATTCAATATTTGTAACATGAACTGTCTAGCCCGTTAAGGGTAAATTTTTAAAGATCTATAACAGTAAAGTTTGTTCGTTCAGTAGAGATGTACAGTATATACGTCCCTTTCTTACAAAACGTAGGTGTAATTGCTCCTTGATTCGGAAAGAGGTTATCTCCAATCATAGTGTGGGTAAACGCTACAATATTTCTATTGAATACGCCAAGTTGCCGCTACTTGGTTTTTTTACTCAGCTCATGTACATGCAGTAATTAGTAAAATTTCAAAATCTATCGGAAATACCAAATAAACTGACCAATCAATCAACCCACTACTTGAAACGTTGTCTTAGAGAGTTGGAAAAGTATAATAATCGATCGAAAAATATACGTACGATTAATTGTAAGATCGACCACTTCTATAACACAACGTGATCGTGTTCATTGTCAGGAATCGAAAGTAAAGTTTTACTAATATTGCGGTTGAGAACAATTATGACTGGAGATTGTCTTTTTATTTCAAAAGAGAAATATTGATAGCATTTAAGAAAAGGATTTACAAATTCGACATATATGAACCTCATGGGCGTATTTTCAGCGCTTGCTAGAACTGTTACTGTTAACACGTTCTGTTCTTCTCGTAGAACATTAAACAAAGTTTGTGTATCGTTCTTAACTCTTTTTAGGAGTAAAACTGTTGGATGTAGAAAAAAATATATACAAGTTTTATTTGGATCTTTTGTCGTGAACGCTGTTTGTGCGCTATATGTCACTACGTGTAGAATTTTTTTCATACGTTTACATATCCATTATTCGTACCCAAGAAAAGGAAAATTATTCCTAATCGTATGACTTGCATGGACCTATTTCAAAATTGGACAAGTATTGTACATGCATGTATAGCTATTCGCATTTATTAATACTAGGCCACTTCAGAAAAAAAATGCTTATAATTGTTGCAAGTGATTAAATACAAATACACTTATCAGTTCTACTTTCAAATATGGTTTTTATATTGAAAGTAAAAAGGAGATAAGATAATTAGATAATAAGATAATTATTTTAAAGGAGATAATTATTTCTTGTTCTATGGAATGATCCGTTTTGTTAAATGAAAGAATTTCAAAATTTGGTTCAATTAATAGTTTGTATAACAAAACTAATTTAGCTAATAATAAGTAGCAGCTGTTAGGCTTTGTTCAAAAAATATTTACCCCACCTGCGCATACCTCACACGATGCATGCATGCGCTTATCAAAATTAAAATTGCGTTTTCGCACGGAAACACGGTGATTTGCCACTTGGCGAATTTATTCGTGCGGTGCGCGAAGCGAAATCTGAAATCAGTTCAATGTCTGAAATCTGGCCTTCCAGTGTTGTGATTGGTCTGTGAAAATATTCGCCGAGAGAAAGTGGGATTCATTACTACGAATTCGCCTAATTTCAAACAGTGAAAAATTTATTTTAGGCACTATATGGAAGTTTTTTGAGCTATTATACAGGGTGTATCAAAAAAAAGGTAATCCAACTTCAACGCGCTATTGTACGTGAACTACTCAGTCTATGAACGAAATTTTTTCACATTCGGAAAGATCAGGCTTTTAGCTATCGGATGTCATGCTTTTAATGCCAAATGGAGAAAAAATGAGCACATACGAGGCTGATAAAAAATGTTAGTCACAATCGCATATTTTCACCTCTGAGCCTAATTAAAGCAGTGCATAACAAAAGAAAAAACAATTAATCACGAACATGTCACAGCTTGCACTGGTTTTACAACTTGTTTATTGCAAATTATTTACATTTACACTTTAAAGAGATTATGCGCCAATGCCTTCAACGTGACCACCATCTCTATCGATACAGAGTTGACATCGCCGCCGCATTGCTTGGAATGTTCTCCTGATTAGCGCAGGATTATCTCTCAACGCTTCAACTTCATGTTGAATGCGATTCCGCAAATCATTTAGATCATGTGGTGGGCTTGTGTACACTTTATTCTTTAGGTAACCCCAAAGAAAGAAATCGCAAGGAGTAAGGTCAGGGGATCTTGGTGGCCATTCTACGTCATGGTGGAGGGCAATCACGCGATGACCAAACAGTTCTCTTAACCGATCGCGGACTGCAATTAAACGATGTGCTGGCGCACCGTCTTGCACCCACCAGAGATTTCGGAATGCCCCTTCAATTTGCCTCCGAAAATGTTGCTGGAGTTGTGGCACCACGTCGTTGTTTATCATTTGGAGATAAATTTGTCCAGTGACATTTCTTTCAAAGAAAAATGGACCAATTATCTGGCCGCTGCCACAAAGTCCAATCCAAACCGTCAATTTTTCGCGACTGATGTTGACCTCATAGTTGAACTCGGGCGGTTGTCCTGCTGCGGCATACTCTCTAACGTTGTGGGAGTTTACTTGGCCGTTCATGGCAAATGCAGCTTCATCTCCAATAACGAATGGCCGAAGGAAATCCTCGTTTCTCTCGTAATGATCACACAGCCATCGCGCAAACTGCATTCGCCTAGCATAGTCTCGAGGAAGGAGTTGGTGTCGGATCTGCATGCGGTAAGGGTGCATGTTTAGATCTAGCCTCGTTATCCTATTAAAAGTAGCGGATGGTAGGCCAACACCATTCCGTCTTGCGCTTGTACCTGTCGGATGCTCAGCCAATCGCTGTCTTGCTGCCTCGATGTTGGCTTCTGATCGTCCAGTGCGACGTCTGCCTGAATTTCCCTTGTTTTGATTCAAGGTTGTACCGTGTTGGGAAAACTTTCTCACATTCGCCCAAATCGTTTTAAGTGCAGGCGGTTGCCGCTCAGGGAACCGTTCCCTGAATGTCTCACGAGTTCTTTGCAAACTTCTGGTTTCGAAAAAGGTTTTGATGACGAAAGTTCGTTGTTCTACCGTAAGTTGTACCATGTTTGCATTTATTCGATGAGTGAGATTTATTCCTACTTAATATGCATATGCGGATAGTTTATTCAGAAGCGAAATTCTTCAATTAAGACCCAAAGGGAGTTAATTTTCAATGGTTTTAGTCCCAACTCTCAGAGGTGAAAATATGCGATTTTGACTAACATTTTTTATCAGCCTCCTATTTGCTCATTTTTTCACCATTTGGTATTAAAATCATGTCATTCGATAGATAAAAGCCTAACCTTTCGGAATGTGAAAAAATTGCGTTAATAGGACGAGTAGTTCACGTACAATAGCGCGCCAAAGTTGGATTACCTTTTTTTTGATACACCCTGTATACATATATACATATATACATATATACATATATACATATATACATATATACATATATACATATATACATATATACATATATACATATATACATATATACATAATACATATATACATATATACATATATACAATATACATATATACAATATACATATACATATATACATATATACATATATACATATATACATATATACATATATACATATATACATATATACATATATACATATATACATATATACATATATACATATATACATATATACATATATACATATATACATATATACATATATACATATATACATATATACATATATACATATATACATATACATATATACATATATACATATATACATATATACAATAACATATACATATATACATATATACATATATACATATATACATATATACATATATACATATATACATATATACATATATACATGGTTGGCGAGTGTGTACAATTTTTATGCACGAGTTGTGAAGGATCGCAATATGAACGAGTGAGCGCAGCAAATGAGGGAGTTTGTGATCCTTTCGCAACGAGTGCATAATAAAAATCGTACAAACGAGCCAACCATGAAGTAATTGTTTATTAAATGTGCATAGAGATCAATTTGACAACGACACGCCTTTAAATATACAAAAAACCAGCAAACAACAAAATCGAAACTTTATGCATGAAAACATGTTTATTACTGTTCAGTTTCTTTGTAATTTTGTTCAATAAAAGTTAGACATTCTTTCCAAAGATTTGAGATGTTGCTGAATGTAAAAATATCTTGAATATGAGAATTATGTTTTGAATCTCACTCCTATATTTCGATGCCATCTTGAAAGAAAATGTGAACAAATTGCCGCCAAAATGACATATGATAATTTTTTACATGTGAAGAATATCGTACATCCAATCAAAAGTTGTGTATGGCATTTTTTCACACGTGAAAAACATTGTATGTCCAATCAAATTGTGCAATCTGATTGGCTCCCTACTAGACAGATATTAGCATATATATATCTAGTAGAGAAAAGTAAACAAAATGGCTGAAAGATTTAGGGAGTTAAAGCCAACAAAGTTCTTGATGACTTTGTCAAAGATTTAAGACAGTCTAGGAAAATAGCTGGCACAGTTCACAAGAAACCAATTTCAAAAGAAGAAATTCAGCAGCTCTTCCGTTCCGGTGAATTAGATCCCGCCAACTCGTTAGACCCCGCACAACTGTTCGCACAGTTTGGTCTTACTTGAGTTTTACTTTGGAAAAAGCGGTCAAGAAAACCAACGGCTCCTGAAGCCAAAGCCTCCTTAAAGCATCTTAACCCAGCCTGTGAGAGCTTGTTCCAGCGTCCAAAAGATGCGAATGCCAACAAATTTGATGTCAACAACTTGATCTGGTATGCAAATTGTCCTGTCTATGAGAGGACTCTCAGCAATTTGCTTCGTGTCATGACAGGTATCGAACCACCCTTAACTAACTACTCCATTAGGGCCACATCCGTAACAGTTTTAGCAAACGCGAATGTTGAGACCTGTTTAATCAAATCAATCACTGGCCACAAATCCGACACAGCGATCGAGTCATACAGCAGCCGGCCATCCTCTAGTCAACAAGAAGTTATGTCTTTGATTTTGAGTAACTACATCAGCCAGAGCAAATCGGTAGCTGCTTCAACCATACTTGAGGACAAAGAGAATCAGGTTCAACAAGAATCTTGTATTTCTGCTTCATCTGCCAAACACAACCATCAAATTACCGTTGTCAACAAACAGCACCAAGGGATCCACTAAATCAAGCGAAGAGCTTTACGGCTTCAAGTCTGGTGTTTCAAATTCAAAACTGTACAGTTAACATTTATAACTGAACTTCATGGATTTCATTCTTTAATCGGTCGCAAAGACGTTTTTAACTGTTAAAAATTGTTCAGTAATGTTGATTTTATAATGATTTCAAAGCGATCGAACTTGCATGCCATGCTTGATTAAGTATTCAGTTTACTGCACATGACGGAAGTAAAAAGGTTGAATTATTGAATTACTGAGTAAAATATTTCAGTTATTAATTATATTACGAATAAATTTGAAAATTTTTTTTATTCTGTTGCTTGTGTATATAATAAAACAGATATTCTGCTCACTCTCGTCGTATATGACTGTCAGCGCATATACGACTCGAGTTCGCAGAATAACTGTTAAGTACAAATATGCCAGGTGTCCCAGAAAAAAGTACTCCGGTTTGATTCATAATAGCTTCTAAACTAGCTAAGCTATTAAACTAAAATAACTGTCACTAGATAGACAGAAGACTAACTTAGATTTTGATATATTACAGTTGTATTTTACCTAAAAAATTTATGGAGATATCAGTGTTCAAAATTGGTAGCATATTTCTGGATGTGTCTAAATTATGCAAAAAACGCCGTATCAAATATTAATCAAGCTTTTCTCAACTGAAACATGCACTATTAGCAGTTAAAAATGACACTTGACAAATTGTTTATTATGAAACGAAGTATTATTAGTTACATAAAACAAGGAAGATTTATTCGTTAGGAATCCCGTGTCCCCCAACACGAATGCACTGCCTAGCCTGTGAGACCATTGCGTCAAAAAGGAGTCATGGATCATTTGTTGTTTTAGATTACGGCATGCTGTTACGATTGAGTTGGGAAGCTCTTCTAAATTCTGCGGTCGCTGATCATGTGGTACATTCCAAATTTGCTGCTTAAGGTATCCCCAAAGAAAAAAGTCACATATTGCATTATTTACTGCTAATAGTACATGTTTCAGTTGAGAAAAGCTTGATTAATATTTGATACGGCGTTTTTGTATAATTTAGACACATCCAGAAATATGCTACCAATTTTGAACATTGATATCTTCGTAAATTTTTAAGTTAAATACAACTGTAATATATCAAAATCTAAGTTAGTCTTCCCTCTATCAAGTGAAAGTTATTTCAGTTTAATAACTTAGCTAGTTTAGAAGCGATTATGAATCAACCTGAGTACTTTTTCTGGGACACCTGGACATATATACATATACATATATACATATATACATATATACATATATACATATATACATATATACATATATACATATATATATATATACATATATACATATATACATATATACATATATACATATATACATATATACATATATACAATATGCATATATGCATATATACATATATATAAACATAATATAATATATTATAAATTATATATACATATATGCATAATAATGCATAATATATATATATATGATACAGCAGGCCAACATTTGCAGGATTTTGTGCACTCCATGGTCATCCCACTGATCTCAAGACTACTTAACACTTGGGGCCGGTTGTATCAGACACGTTTAACTTAAACGGTGGGTAACATGCTTGACAAAAATGTATGCGAAAGCGCTAATTAAAATGGTGACAATTTTTGTTCGATTCCACCCTTGATATATGCGAAAACTGGTGACTAATTTAAGCTCCAATGTTGCTCAATTTTGTTTGCTTTTTGAACGAGAGGGGTTGTTCAGGGGCAAAAAAAATCTGCGGTATTTAAAGAGGGATCTTCAGTGATAATTTTGGTACCACAGTTGCTATGGTTACTAAAGTTGTTTTCCTTGGGAAGCGATCGTCGTTCAAAACGTTCGCGAGAATGGCGTTCTTTGGCAACATTTGTCAAAAGTTATCGGTTTTCGTCTTCTTCTAAGTTTTTTGCTGTTGCTCAAATTATCAAAATTTCTCCGTTCTTTCGTACAGATGTTATCAACTTATAACCCTACCTTTTTTTGTTTTTCAAATTTTGCTTTTAAACACCATGAAAATGGCGTTTCCGCGGAGGCGTCAAAATAGGCGCTTCAATGTTGGCCGGTATATGCAGCAGAGGAAATTGGGCAACCAAACAGTCGCAGATCAAACAAAGCAGGTTCGGGCGACGGCTGCAAAGCTTTAGAGATTACAATAAGGTAAATAAAAACATTTGTTGATTCTATATATATTTTATATCTTTAGGAATCACAAAGTATTTCAAGCTTCAATGCTTCCGAATTGTGTTAGTGAGAGCCCACTATTTTTATATTGACAAATTTAATAGAGTTTCTATCATATTGATATTATGTTGGAAATTTTAGAATACATTGCCAATAGTGAAATGTGAGTTGATTGGTATTTTCAACAATTTTCAATTTAATTGAAAATCTGTCAATAACCAGAGTGATATGATTTCAAAAATGTTTACCAAAACACTGACCAAACACCAATATATATATGTATATTACATACATGTATGATGTATTGCAGGTAGCCAGACTAGTTAGTCAGTTAGAGGAGGTAGAGGAGATCCAGGAGGAAGTGGTAGAGGAGATAGAGCTTTCCCTAATAGAAACACAGCGTTCTCAATTAGCAGGAAAACAGCAGCTAGAAGGCAAACCACACCGACTGGAGCTCCTGGGTAAAGCATATCAACAGGAAGAAAGCGGAGGAAGGAAACAGTGGAGGCAGCGTGTATAATCAATGGCGGGAGTTTGGCAAAT
>NW_021163642.1:0-30843 GCF_004324835.1 Dendronephthya gigantea | reverse complement strand
GTCAAAAAATTTCAAACCAGCTGTACAAAAAGCAATTTTTCCCTTATATGAGATGTCAGATTTTGAAAGCTATATTCTTTAATATTGATTTGCTGAACTTGAAATTCACTAACAATGTTCAGAAGATTGGCAAAGGATACAACAGAATATTAGACAGCAGTTCATTTCATTCAGTTCAAAAAATTTGAAAACCATTGTCTAAAATAGCAATTTTTCCCTTATATGAGATGTCAATTTTGAAAGATAAATTCTTTAATATTGATTTGCTGAACTTGAAATTCAGTAAGAATGTTCAGAAGGGATTGGCAAAGGATACAACAGAATATTAGACCAGCAGTTCATTTCATTCAGTTCAAAAAATTTGAAAACCATTGTCTAAAATAGCAATTTTTCCCTTATATGAGATGTCAGATTTCGAAAGATAAATTCTTTAATATTGATTTGCTGAACTTGAAATTCAGTAAGAATGTTCAGAAGGGATAGGCAAAGGATATAGCAGAATATTAGACCAGCAGTTCATTTCATTAAGGTCAAAAAATTGAAACCATTCGTACAAAAAAGCAATTTTTCCCTTATATGAGATGTCAGATTTTGAAAGCTAAATTCTTTAATATTGATTTGCTGAACTTGAAATTCAGTAAGAATGCTCAGAAGAGATTGGCAAAGGATACAACAGAATATTAGACCAGCAGTTCATTTCAATCAGGTCAAAATATTTGAAAACCATTGTCTAAAATAGCAATTTTTCCCTTATATGAGATGTCAGATTTTGAAAGCTATATTCTTTAATATTGATTTGCTGAACTTGAAATTCAGTAAGAATGTTCAGAAGAGATTGGCAAAGGATACAACAGAATATTAGACCAGCAGTTCATTTCATTCAGGTCAAAATTTGAAACCATTGTCAAAATAGCAATTTTTCCCTTATATGAGATGTCAGATTTTGAAAGATGAATTCTTTAATATTGATTTGCTGAACTTGAAATTCAGTAAGAATGTTCAGAAGGGATTGGCAAAGGATACAACAGAATATTAGACCAGCAGTTCATTTCATTCAGTTCAAAAATTTGAAACCATTGTCTAAAATAGCAATTTTTCCCTTATATGAGATGTCAGATTTTGAAAGATAAATTCTTTAATATTGATTTGCTGAACTTGAAATTCAGTAAGAATGTTCAGAAGGATTGGCAAAGGATACAACAGAATATTAGACCAGCAGCTCATTTATTCAGTTCAAAAAATTTGAAACCATTGTCTAAAATAGCAATTTTTCCCTTATATGAGATGTCAGATTTTGAAAGATAAATTCTTTAATATTGATTTGCTGAACTTGAAATTCAGTAAGAATGTTCAGAAGATTGGCAAAGGATACAACAGAATATTAGACCAGCAGTTCATTTCATTCAGTTCAAAAATTTGAAACCATTGTACAAAATAGCAATTTTTCCCTTATATGAGATGTCAGATTTTGAAAGCTATATTCTTTAATATTGATTTGCTGAACTTGAAATTCAGTAACAATGTTCAGAAGAGATTGGCAAAGGATACAACAGAATATTAGACCAGCAGTTCATTTCATTCAGTTCAAAAAATTTGAAAACCATTGTCTAAAATAGCAATTTTTCCCTTATATGAGATGTCAGATTTTGAAAGATAAATTCTTTAATATTGATTTGCTGAACTTGAAATTCAGTAAAATGTTCAGAAGGGATTGGCAAAGGATACAACAGAATATTAGACCAGCAGTTCATTCATTCAGTTCAAAAAATTTGAAAACCATTGTCTAAAATAGCAATTTTTCCCTTATATGAGATGTCAGATTTTGAAAGATAAATTCTTTAATATTGATTTGCTGAACTTGAAATTCAGTAAGAATGTTCAGAAGGGATTGGCAAAGGATATAACAGAATATTAGACCAGCAGTTCATTTCATTCAGGTCAAAAAATTTGAAACCAATTGTCAAAAAGCAATTTTTCCCTTATATGAGATGTCAGATTTTGAAAGCTAAATTCTTTAATAATGATTTGCTGAACTTGAAATTCAGTAAGAATGTTCAGAGAGATTGGCAAAGGATACACAGAATATTAGACCAGCAGTTCATTTCATTCAGTCAAAAAATTTGAAACCATTGTCTAAAATAGCAATTTTTCCCTTATATGAGATGTCAGATTTTGAAAGATAAATTCTTTAATATTGATTTGCTGAACTTGAAATTAAGTAATAATGTTCAGAAGGGATTGGCAAAGGATACAACAGAATATTAGACCAGCAGTTCATTTCATTCAGGTCATAAAATTTGAAACCAGCTGTTAAAAAAGCAATTTTTCCCTTATATGAGATGTCAGATTTTGAAAGCTTAAATTCTTTAATATTGATTTGCTGAACTTGAAATTCAGTAAGAATGTTCAGAAGAGATTGGCAAAGGATACAACAGAATATTAGACCAGCAGTTCATTCAATCAGGTCAAATTTTGAAAACCATTGTCTAAAATAGCAATTTTTCCCTTATATGAGATGTCAGATTTTGAAAGCTATATTCTTTAATATTGATTTGCTGAACTTGAAATTCAGTAAGAATGTTCGGAAGGGATTGGCAAAGGATACAACAGAATATTAGACCAGCAGTTCATTCCATTCAGTTCAAAAAATTTGAAAACGATTGTCTAAAATAGCAATTTTTCCCTTATATGAGATGTCAGATTTTGAAAGAGAAATTCTTTAATATTAATTTGCTGAACTTAAATTCAGGAAGAATGTTCAGAAGGGATAGGCAAAGGATATAACAGAATATTAGACCAGCAGTTCATTTCATTAAGGTCAAAAAAATTGAAACCATTCGTACAAAAAAGCAATTTTTTACTTATATGAGATGTCAGACTTTGAAAGCTAAATTCTTTAATATTGATTTGCTGAACTTGAAATTCAGTAAGAATGCTCAGAAGAGATTGGAAAAGGATACAACAGAATATTAGACCAGCAGTTCATTTCATTCAGTTCAAAAAATTTGAAAACCATTGTCTAAAATAGCAATTTTTCCCTTATATGAGATGTCAGATTTTGAGAGATAAATTCTTTAATATTGATTTGCTGAACTTGAAATTAAGTAATAATGTTCAGAAGGGATTGGCAAAGGACACAACAGAATATTAGACCAGCAGTTCATTTCATTCAGGTCATAAAATTTGAAACCAGCTGTACAAAAAAGCAATTTTTCCCTTATATGATATGTCAGATTTTGAAAGCTATATTCTTTAATATTGATTTGCTGAACTTGAAATTCAGTAACAATGTTCAGAAGAGATTGGCAAAGGATACAACAGAATATTACACCAGCAGTTCATTTCAATCAGGTCAAAATATTTGAAACCAATTGTCCAAAATAGCAATTTTTCCCTTATATGAGATGTCAGATTTTGAAAGATAAATTCTTTAATATGGATTTGCTGAACTTGAAATTCAGTAAGAATGTTCGGAAGGGATTGGCAAAGGATACAACAGAATATTAGACCAGCAGTTCATTTTATTCAGTTCAAAAAATTTGAAAACCATGGTCTAAAATAACAATTTTTCCCTTATATGAGATGTCAGATTTTGAAAGTTAAATTCTTTAATATTGATTTGCTGAACTTGAAATTCAGTAAGAATGTTCAGAAGGGATTGGCAAAGGACATAACAGAATATTAGACCAGCAGTTCATTTCATTAAGGTCAAAAAAATTGAAACCAGTCGTACAAAAAAGAAATTTTTCCCTTATATGAGATGTCAGACTTTGAAAGCTAAATTCTTTAATATTGATTTGCTGAACTTGAAATTCAGTAAGAATGTTCAAAAGAGATTGGCAAAGGATACAACAGAATATTAGACCAGCAGTTCATTTCATTCAGTTCAAAAATTTTGAAAACCATTGTCTAAAATAGCAAATTTTTCCCTTATATGAGATGTCAGATTTTGAAAGATAAATTCTTTAATATTGATTTGCTGAACTTGAAATTCAGAAAGAATGTTCAGACGGGATTGGCAAAGGATACAACAGAATATTAGACCAGCAGTTCATTTCATTCAGTTAAAAAATTGGAAAACCATTGTCTAAAATAGCAATTTTTTCCGTATATGAGATGTCAGATTTTGAAAGATAGATTCTTTAATATTGATTTGCTGAACTTGAAATTACGTAAGAATGTTCAGAAGGGATTGGCAAAGGATACAACAGAATATTAGACCAGCAGTTCATTTCATTAAGGTCAAAAAAATTGAAACCAATCGTACAAAAAAGCAATTTTTCCCTTATATGAGATGTCAGATTTTGAAAGCTAAATTCTTTAATATTGATTTGCTGAACTTGAAATTCAGTAAGAATGTTAAGAAGAGATTATCAAAGGATACAACAGAATATTAGACCAGCAGTTCATTTCATTCAGTTAAAAAATTGGAAAACCATTGTCTAAAATAGCAATTTTTTCCGTATATGAGATGTCAGATTTTGAAAGATAGATTCTTTAATATTGATTTGCTGAACTTGAAATTACGTAAGAATGTTCAGAAGGGATTGGCAAAGGATACAACAGAATATTAGACCAGCAGTTCATTTCATTAAGGTCAAAAAAATTGAAACCAGTCGTACAAAAAAGCAATTTTTCCCTTATATGAGATGTCAGATTTTGAAAGCTAAATTCTTTAATATTGATTTGCTGAACTTGAAATTCAGTAAGAATGTTAAGAAGAGATTATCAAAGGATACAACAGAATATTAGACCAGCAGTTCATTTTATTCAGTTCAAAAAATTTGAAAACCATGGTCTAAAATAACAATTTTTCCCTTATATGAGATGTCAGATTTTGAAAGTTAAATTCTTTAATATTGATTTGCTGAACTTGAAATTCAGTAAGAATGTTCAGAAGGGATTGGCAAAGGATATAACAGAATATTAGACCAGCAGTTCATTTCATTAAGGTCAAAAAAATTGAAACCAGTCGTACAAAAAAGAAATTTTTCCCTTATATGAGATGTCAGACTTTGAAAGCTAAATTCTTTAATATTGATTTGCTGAACTTGAAATTCAGTAAGAATGTTCAAAAGAGATTGGCAAAGGATACAACAGAATATTAGACCAGCAGTTCATTTCATTCAGTTCAAAAATTTTGAAAACCATTGTCTAAAATAGCAATTTTTCCCTTATATGAGATGTCAGATTTTGAAAGATAAATTCTTTAATATTGATTTGCTGAACTTGAAATTAAGTAAGAATGTTCAGAAGGGATTTGCAAAGGATACAGCAGAATATTACACCAGCAGTTTATTTCATTCAGTTCAAAAAATTTGAAAACCATTGTCTAAAATAGCAATTTTCCCTTATATGAGATGTCTGATTTTGAAAGATAAATTCTTTAGAATTGATTTGCTGAACTTGAAATTCAGTAAGAATGTTCAGAAAGGATTGCCAAAGGATACAACAGAATATTAGACCAGCACTTCATTTCATTCAGTTCAAAAATTTTGAAAACCACTGTCTAAAATAGCAATTTTTCCCCTATATGAGATGTCAGATTTTGAAAGATAAATTCTTTAATATTGATTTGCTGAACTTGAAATTCAGTAAGAATGTTCAGAAGGGATTGGCAAAGGATACAACAGAATATTAGACCAGCAGTTCATTTCATTAAGTTAAAAAATTGGAAAACCATTGTCTAAAATAGCAATTTTTTCCGTATATGAGATGTCAGATTTTGAAAGATAGATTCTTTAATATTGATTTGCTGAACTTGAAATTACGTAAGAATGTTCAGAAGGGATTGGCAAAGGATACAACAGAATATTAGACCAGCAGTTCATTTCATTAAGGTCAAAAAAATTGAAACCAATCGTACAAAAAAGCAATTTTTCCCTTATATGAGATGTCAGATTTTGAAAGCTAAATTCTTTAATATTGATTTGCTGAACTTGAAATTCAGTAAGAATGTTAGGAAGAGATTATCAAAGGATACAACAGAATATTAGACCAGCAGTTCATTTCATTCAGTTAAAAAATTGGAAAACCATTGTCTAAAATAGCAATTTTTTCCGTATATGAGATGTCAGATTTTGAAAGATAGATTCTTTAATATTGATTTGCTGAACTTGAAATTACGTAAGAATGTTCAGAAGGGATTGGCAAAGGATCCAACAGAATATTAGACCAGCAGTTCATTTCATTAAGGTCAAAAAAATTGAAACCAGTCGTACAAAAAAGCAATTTTTCCCTTATATGAGATGTCAGATTTTGAAAGCTAAATTCTTTAATATTGATTTGCTGAACTTGAAATTCAGTAAGAATGTTAAGAAGAGATTATCAAAGGATACAACAGAATATTAGACCAGCAGTTCATTTCATTCAGTTCAAAAAATTTGAAAACCTTTGTCTAAAATAGCATTTTTTCCCTTATATGAGATGTCAGATTTTGAAAGATAAATTCTTTAATATTGATTTGCTGAACTTGAAATTCAGAAAGAATGTTCAGACGGGATTGGCAAAGGATACAACAGAATATTAGACCCAGGGGCGGATCTAGGATTTTTTTTACGTTAGTCAAAATTTTCGTAGGCCAATTTTCGTCGCCAATCGTCCTCCCCCCACCAGATTTATGAAATTTGTGAGGCTTTCCAAGCTTAATCCCAGGTTATAGTCTGCTAAATTCCTAGGGCACAGCTATTGAATGCCACAAAACATTGTGTAGGCACTGAAATGGAAGGTTTAAAAAGGGACGTTTTGTGGGTATAAAATGCATGTTTTTATAGCAATAGTCAAATCTCAATAATGGTAGAAATTTACTCCTTCGAACAGACCTCTCAAGAAATTTTCAGCTCAAAATGTTATTGTCTAGTGAAATGTAAGAACACTTGCAGGTTTATTACATTATCATTGAATTTGGTCAAAGCGAAATTGCTTTATATTTATATATTATAATGATTTCGCAAATATCCATAGCTTTCTAAATCTTTCGAACTGCAAAGTACAGATTATTACACTAGCTCACAATCTATACAATGCCAGCAAGAAGAATCTGGGTAATGCGAATAATCAATACAACAAACAAATGAGAATATGAATAGGCTCGAAATTCTAAATCGATTTGACGGGCGACGGGCGAATGCAAATATATGCTAATAACAGCAGCCTCAAAGCCTAGGTAAAATATATAAGCTAACAATAACATAGTTAAATTATCGGACCATTGTTTACATGAACTTATAGTATTATCAGAGTATAGTTTACATAAACATCAACATTGGATAATTTACCTTATAACAGTACACTTCTCAATTCGTCGAACACATGCGAGTATATTTAATACGAAAACATCATCTCTCGACGACATGTTATTTAATAGTGTCATGAATATAGCGCCCGCAAACTGCTCTATACCGGTTTTTCTTTTGAATTCCCTTACAAAGAACTATACATTCGACTGCAAAACACGGGCTCTGATCGGTCATGATCGGTGATATACTCACGGTCAAAAATAAATGCATAATATAAATACATAAGAGATGCCTGCGGAGGAGGCTAGTCTCTGACTCTGATCGCTTGATCGGTCGTGATCGGTCAGGAATTAAACAGCCAATAAGAAATGAAGATCAGACCAACCTCCAAAACGATCACACTTTGTGTCGCCATGGAAACTATCGATCTGACCAATCAGATTGATGAAAAACGCCCATAACCAACCTCTAAAACGATCACACCACACCTCCAAAACGATCACCATTTTTGTCTCCTTGGAAACCACCGAGTGGGCCAATCAGATTGACCAGAAACGATCAGGCCAAACCTCCAGAACGATCACGATTGTGCAGTTTGAAATTTGAATTCAGAGCGGGGATATCAAGAGAGATCAGTGTTAATTTAATTCATTCGGCCAGAAAATTAATTATGCCGCTGCAAATTTACAACTGGACTGCGTTCGGAAAAATAAATATTATTTCACTTTCATTGAATTAAATTAGTGCGGAATTTTTACGTTAGTCGCGTGATTGGTGTGACTACCCCTAGATCCGCCCCTGATTAGACCAGCAGTTCATTTAATTCTGTTCAAAAAATTTGAAAACCATTGTCTAAAATAGCAATTTTTCCCTTATATGAGATGTCAGATTTTGAAAGTTAAATTCTTTAATATTGATTTGCTGAACTTGAAATTCAGTAAGAATGTTCAGAAGGGACTGGCAAAGGATATAACAGAATATTAGACCAGCAGTTCATTTCATTAAGGTCAAAAAAATTGAAACCAGTCGTACAAAAAAGCAATTTTTCCCTTATATGAGATGTCAGACTTTGAAAGCTAAATTCTTTAATATTGATTTGCTGAACTTGAAGTTCAGTAAGAATGTTCAAAAGAGATTGGCAAAGGATACAACAGAATTTTAGACCAGCAGTTCATTTCATTCAGTTAAAAAATTGGAAAACCATTGTCTAAAATAGCAATTTTTCCCTTATATGAGATGTCAGATTTTGAAAGATAAATTCTTTAATATTGATTTGCTGAACTTGAAATTCAGTAAGAATGTTCAGAAGGGATTGGCAAAGGATACAGCAGAATATTACACCAGCAGTTTATTTCATTCAGTTCAAAAAATTTGAAAACCATTGTCTAAAATAGCAATTTTCCCTTATATGAGATGTCTGATTTTGAAAGATAAATTCTTTAAAATTCATTTGCTGAACTTGAAATTCAGTAAGAATTTTCAGAAAGGATTGCCAAAGGATACAACAGAATATTAGACCAGCACTTCATTTCATTCAGTTCAAAAATTTTGAAAACCACTGTCTAAAATAGCAATTTTTCCCCTATATGAGATGTCAGATTTTGAAAGATAAATTCTTTAATATTGATTTGCTGAACTTGAAATTCAGTAAGAATGTTCAGAAGGGATTGGCAAAGGATACAACAGAATATTAGACCAGCAGTTCATTTCATTCAGTTAAAAAATTGGAAAACCATTGTTTAAAATAGCAATTTTTCCCGTATATGAGATGTCAGATTTTGAAAGATAGATTCTTTAATATTTATTTGCTGAACTTGAAGTTAAGTAAGAATGTTCAGAAGGGAATGGCAAAGGATACAACAGAATATTAGACCAGCAGTTCATTTCATTAAGGTCAAAAAAATTGAAACCAGTCGTACAAAAAAGCAATTTTTCCCTTATATGAGATGTCAGATTTTGAAAGCTAAATTCTTTAATATTGATTTGCTGAACTTGAAATTCAGTAAGAATGTTAAGAAGAGATTATCAAAGGATACAACAGAATATTAGACCAGCAGTTCATTTCATTCAGTTCAAAAAATTTGAAAACCTTTGTCTAAAAAAGCAATTTTTCCCTTATATGAGATGTCAGATTTTGAAAGCTAAATTCTTTAATATTGATTTGCTGAACTTGAAATTCAGTAAGAATGTTCAGAAGGGATTGGCAAAGGATACAACAGAATATTAGACCAGCAGTTCATTTCATTCAGTTCAAAAATTTTGAAAACCATTGTCTAAAATAGCAATTTTTCCCTTATATGAGATGTCAGATTTTGAAAGATAAATTCTTTAATATTGATTTGCTGAACTTGAAATTCAGTAAGATTGTTCAGAAGGGATTGGCAAATGATATAACAGAATATTAGACCAGCAGTTCATTTCATTCAGGTCAAAAAAATTGAAAACCATTGTCTAAAATAGCAATTTTTCCCTTATATGAGATGTCAGATTTTGAAAGATAAATTCTTTAATATTGATTTGCTGAACTTGAAATTCAGTAAGAATGTTCGGAAGGGATTGGCAAAGGATACAACAGAATATTAGACCAGCAGTTCATTTCATTCAGTTCATAAAATTTGAAACCAGCTGTACAAAAAAGCAATTTTTCCCTTATATGAGATGTCAGATTTTGAAAGCTGTATTCTTTAATATTGATTTGCTGAACTTGAAATTCAGTAAGAATGTTCAGAAAAGATTGGCAAAGGATACAACAGAATATTAGACCAGCAGTTCATTTCAACAGGTCAAAAATTTGAAACCATTGTCAAAATAGCAATTTTTCCCTTATATGAGATGTCAGATTTTGAAAGATAAATTCTTTAATATTGATTTGCTGAACTTGAAATTCAGTAAGAATGTTCAGGGGATTGGCAAAGGATATACAGAATATTAGACCAGCAGTTCATTTTATTCAGGTCAAAAAATTGAAACCAGTCGTACAAAAAGCAATTTTTCCCTTATATGAGATGTCAGACTTTGAAAGCTAAATTCTTTAATATTGATTTGCTGAACTTGAAATTCAGTAAGAATGTTCAGAAGGGATTGCCAAAGGATACAACAGAATATTAGACCAGCAGTTCATTTCATTCAGTTCAAAATTTGAAAACCATTGTCTAAAATAGCAATTTTTCCCGTATATGAGATGTCAGATTTTGAAAGATAAATTCTTTAATATTGATTTGCTGAACTTGAAATTCAGTAAGAATGTTCAGAAGGGATTGGCAAAGGATACAGAATATTAGACCAGCAGCTCATTTCATTCAGTCAAAAAAGTAAAACCATTGTCTAAGATATCAATTTTTCCCGTTAGAGATGTCAGATTTTGAAAGATAAATTCTTTAATATTGATTTGCTGAACTTGAAATTCAAGTAAATATGTTCAGAAGAATTGGCAAAGGATACAACAGAATATTAGACCAGCAGTTCATTTCATTCAGTCATAAAATTTGAAACCAGCTGTCAAAAAGCAATTTTTCCCTTATGAGATGTCAGATTTTGAAAGATAATTCTTTAATATTGATTTGCTGAACTTGAAATTCAGTAACAATGTTCAGAAGAGATTGGCAAAGGATACAACAGAATATTAGACCAGCAGTTCATTTCATCAGTCAAAAATTTGAAACCATTGTCAAAATAGCAATTTTTCCCTATATGAGATGTCAGATTTTGAAAGATAAATTCTTTAATATTGATTTGCTGAACTTGAAATTCAGTAAGAATGTTCAGAAGGGATTGGCAAAGGATACAACAGAATATTAGACCAGCAGTTCATTTCATTCAGTTCAAAAAATTTGAAAACCATTGTCTAAAATAGCAATTTTTCCCTTATATGAGATGTCAGATTTTGAAAGATAAATTCTTTAATATTGATTTGCTGAACTTGAAATTAAGTAAGAATGTTCGAGGAGATTGGCAAAGGATACAACAGAATATTAGACCAGCAGTTCATTTCATTCAGGTCAAAAAATTTCAAACCAGCTGTACAAAAAGCAATTTTTCCCTTATATGAGATGTCAGATTTTGAAAGCTATATTCTTTAATATTGATTTGCTGAACTTGAAATTCAGTAAGAATGTTCAGAAAAGATTGGCAAAGGATACAACAGAATATTAGACCAGCAGTTCATTTCATTCAGTTCAAAAAATTTGAAAACCATTGTCTAAAAAACAATTTTTCCCTTGTATGAGATGTCAGATTTTGAAAGATAAATTCTTTAATATTGATTTGCTGAACTTGAAATTCAGTAAGAATGTTCAGAAGAGATTTCCAAACGATACAACAGAATATTAGACCAGCAGTTCATTTCATTCAGTTCAAAAAATTTGAAAACCATTGTCTAAAATAGCAATTTTTCCCTTATATGAGATGTCAGATTTTGAAAGATAAATTCTTTAATATTGATTTGCTGAACTTGAAATTCAGTAAGAATGTTCAGAAGGGATTGGCAAAGGATACAACAGAATATTAGACCAGCAGCTCATTTCATTCAGTTAAAAAATTGGAAAACCATTGTCTAAAATAGCAATTTTTCCCTTATATGAGATGTCAGATTTTGAAAGATAATTCTTTAATATTGATTTGCTGAACTTGAAATTAGTAAGAATGTTCAGAAGGGTTGGCAAAGGATACAACAGAATATTAGACCAGCAGTTCATTTCATTCAGTCAAAAAATTGAAACCAGTCGTACAAAAAGCAATTTTTCCCTTATATGAGATGTCAGATTTTGAAAGCTAAATTCTTTAATATTGATTTGCTGAACTTGAAATTCAGTAAGAATGTTAGAAGAGGATTGGCAAAGGATACAACAGAATATTAGACCAGCAGTTCATTTCATTCAGTCAAAAAATTTGAAAACCATTGTCTAAAATAGCAATTTTTCCCTTATATGAGATGTCAGATTTTGAAAGATAAATTCTTTAATATTGATTTGCTGAACTTGAAATTCAGTAAGAATGTTCAGAAGGGATTGGCAAAGGATACAACAGAATATTAGACCAGCAGTTCATTTCATTCAGTTCAAAAAATTTGAAAACCATTGTCTAAAATAGCAATTTTTCCCTTATATGAGATGTCAGATTTTGAAAGATAAATTCTTTAATATTGATTTGCTGAACTTGAAATTCAGTAAGAATGTTCAGAAGGGATTGGCAAAGGATACAACAGAATATTAGACCAGCAGTTCATTTCATTCAGGTCAAAAAATTTTAAACCATTGTCTAAAATAGCAATTTTTTCCTTATATGAGATGTCAGATTTTGAAAGATAAATTCTTTAATATTGATTTGCTGAACTTGAAATTCAGTAACAATGTTCAGAAGAGATTGGCAAAGGATACAACAGAATATTACACCAGCAGTTCATTTCAAACAGGTCAAAAGATTTGAAACCAATTGTCCAAAATAGCAATTTTTCCCTTATATGAGATGTCAGATTTTGAAAGATAAATTCTTTAATATTGATTTGCTGAACTTGAAATTCAGTAAGAATGTTCAGAAGGATTGGCAAAGGATACAACAGAATATTAGACCAGCAATTCATTTATTAAGGTCAAAAAATTGAAACCATTGTCCAAAAAAGCAATTTTTCCCTTATATGAGATGTCAGATTTTGAAAGCTAAATTCTTTAATATTGATTTGCTGAACTTGAAATTCAGTAAGAATGTTCAGAAGGGATTGATAAAGGATACAACAGAATATTAGACCAGCAGTTCATTTCATTCAGTTCAAAAATTTTGAAAACCATTGTCTAAAATAGCAATTTTTCCCTTATATGAGATGTCAGATTTTGAAAGATAAATTCTTTAATATTGATTTGCTGAACTTGAAATTCAGTAAGAATGTTCAGAAAAGATTGGCAAAGGATACAACAGAATATTAGACCAGCAGTTCATTTCATTCAGTACAAAAATTTTGAAAACCATTGTCTAAAATAGCATATTTTCCCTTATATGAGATGTCAGATTTTGAAAGATAAATTCTTTAATATTGATTTGCTGAACTTGAAATTCAGTAAGAATGTTCAGAAGGGATTGGCAAAGGATACAACAGAATATTAGACCAGCAGTTTATTTCATTCAGTCCAAAAAATTTGAAAACAATTGTCTAAAATAGCAATTTTCCCTTATTTGAGATGTCTGATTTTGAAAGATAAATTTTTTAATATTGATTTGCTGAACTTGAAATTCAGTAAGAATGTTCAGAAGGGATTGGCAAAGGATACAACAGAATATTAGACCAGCAGTTCATTTCATTCAGTTAAAAAATTGGAAAACCATTGTCTAAAATAGCAATTTTTCCCGTATATGAGATGTCAGATTTTGAAAGATAGATTCTTTAATATTTATTTGCTGAACTTGAAGTTAAGTAAGAATGTTCAGAAGGGAATGGCAAAGGATACAACAGAATATTAGACCAGCAGTTCATTTCATTCAGGTCATAAAATTTGAAACCAGCTGTACAAAAAAGCAATTTTTCCCTTATATGAGATGTCAGATTTTGAAAGCTAAATTCTTTAATATTGATTTGCTGAACTTGAAATTCAGTAAGAATGTTCAGAAGGGATTGCTAAAGGATACAACAGAATATTAGACCAGCAGTTCATTTCATTCAGTTCAAAAATTTTGAAAACCATTGTCTAAAATAGCAATTTTTCCCTTATATGAGATGTCAGATTTTGAAAGATAAATTCTTTAATATTGATTTGCTGAACTTGAAATTCAGTAAGAATGTTCAGAAGGGATTGGCAAAGGATATAACAGAATATTAGACCAGCAGTTCATTTCATTAAGGTAAAAAAAATTGAAACCAGTCATACAAAAAAGCAATTTTTCCCTTATATGAGATGTCAGATTTTGAAAGATAAATTCTTTAATATTGATTTGCTGAACTTGAAATTCAGTAAGAATGTTCAGAAGGGATTAGCAAAGGATACAACAGAATATTAGACCAGCAGTTCATTTCATTCAGTTCAAAAAATTTAAAACCATTGTCTAAAATAGCCATTTTTCCCTTATATGAGATGTCAGATTTTGAAAGATAAATTCTTTAATATTGATTTACTGAACTTGAAATTCAGTAAGAATGTTCAGAAGGGATTGGCAAAGGATATAACAGAATATTAGACCAGCAGTTCATTTCATTAAGGTCAAAAAATTGAAACCAGTCGTCAAAAAGCAATTTTTCCCTTATAAGAGATGTCAGATTTTGAAAGCTAAATTCTTTAATATTGATTTGCTGAACTTGAAATTCAGTAAGAATGTTCAGAAGAGATTGGCAAAGGATACAACAGAATATTAGACCAGCAGTTCATTTCATTCAGTTCAAAAAAGTTGAAAACCATTGTATAAAATAGCAATTTTTCCCTTATATGAGATGTCAGATTTTGAAAGCTAAACTCTTTAATATTGATTTGCTGAACTTGAAATTCAGTAAGAATGTTTAGAAGAGATTGGCAAAGGATACAACAGAATATTAGACCAGCAGCTCATTTCATTCAGTTCAAAAAAGTTGAAAACCATTGTCTAAGATAGCAATTTTTCCCTTATGAGATGTCAGATTTTGAAAGCTAAACTCTTTAATATTGATTTGCTGAACTTGAAATTCAGTAAAATGTTTAGAAGAATTGGCAAAGGATACAACAGAATATTAGACCAGCAGCTCATTTCATTCAGTCAAAAAAATTGAAACCATTGTCTAAAAAGCAATTTTTCCCTTATATGAGATGTCAGATTTTGAAAGCTATATTCTTTAATATTGATATGCTGAACTTGAAATTCAGTAACAATGTTCAGAAGAGATTGGCAAAGAATACAACAGAATATTAGACCAGCAGTTCATTTATCAGGTCAAAAATTTGAAACCAATGTCAAAAAGCAATTTTTCCCTGATATGAGATGTCAGATTTTGAAAGATAATTCTTTAATATTGATTTGCTGAACTTGAAATTCAGTAAAAGAATGTTCAAGGATTGGCAAAGATACAACAGAATATTAGACCAGCAGTTCATTTCATTCAGGTCAAAAATATTTGAAAACCATTGTCTAAAATAGCAATTTTTCCCTTATAGATGTCAGATTTTGAAAGATAAATTCTTTAATATTGATTTGCTGAACTTGAAATTCAGTAAGAATGTTCAGAAGGGATTGGCAAAGGATACAACAGAATATTAGACCAGCAGTTCATTTCATTCAGTCAAAAATTTGAAAACCATGTCAAAAAGCAATTTTTCCCTTATATGAGATGTCAGATTTTGAAAGATAAATTCTTTAATATTGATTTGCTGAACTTGAAATTCAGTAAGAATGTTCAGAAGGGATTGGCAAAGGATACAACAGAATATTAGACCAGCAGTTCATTTCATTCAGTCAAAAATTTGAAAACCATGTCTAAAAATAGCAATTTTTCCCTTATATGAGATGTCAGATTTTGAAAGATAAATTCTTTAATATTGATTGCTGAACTTGAAATTCAGTAAGAATGTTCAGAAGGATTGGCAAAGGATACAACAGAATATTAGACCAGCAGTTCATTTCATTCAGTTCAAAAATTTGAAAACCATTGTCTAAAATAGCAATTTTCCCTTATTGAGATGTCTGATTTTGAAAGATAAATTTTTAATATTGATTGCTGAACTTGAAATTCAGTAAGAATGTTCAGAAGGGATTGGCAAAGGATACAACAGAATATTAGACCAGCAGCTTCATTTCATTCAGTTAAAAAATTGAAAACCATGTCTAAAATAGCAATTTTTCCCTTATGAGATGTCAGATTTTGAAAGATAATTCTTTAATATTGATTTGCTGACTTGAAATTCAGTAAGAATGTTCAGAAGGGTTGGCAAAGGATACAACAGAATATTAGACCAGCAGCTCATTTCATTAGGTTAAAAAATTGAAAACCAGTCGTAAAAAGCAATTTTTCCCTTATGAGATGTCAGATTTTGAAAGATAATTCTTTAATATTGATTTGCTGAACTTGAAATTCAGAAAGAATGTTCAGAAGGATTTCAAAGGATACAACAGAATATTAGACCAGCATTCATTTCATTCAGTCAAAAAATTGAAAACCTTGTCTAAAATAGCAATTTTTCCCTTATATGAGATGTCAGATTTTGAAAGATAAATTCTTTAATATTGATTTGCTGAACTTGAAATTCAGAAAGAATGTTCAGAAGGGATTGGCAAAGGATACAACAGAATATTAGACCAGCATTTCATTTCATTCAGTTCAAAAAATTTGAAAACCATTGTCTAAAATAGCAATTTTTCCCTTATAAGAGATGTCAGATTTTGAAAGATAAATTCTTTAATATTGATTTGCTGAACTTGAAATTCAGTAAGAATGTTCAGAAGGGATTGGCAAAGGATACAACAGAATATTAGACCGCAGTTCATTTCATTCAGTTCAAAAAATTTGAAAACCATGTCAAAAAGCAATTTTTCCCTTATATGAGATGTCTGATTTTGAAAGATAAATTCTTTAATATTGATTTGCTGAACTTGAAATTCAGTAAGAATGTTCAGAAGGGATTGGCAAAGGATACAACAGAATATTAGACCAGCAGTTCATTTCATTCAGGTCAAAAATTTGAAACCATTGTCTAAAATAGCAATTTTTCCCTTATATGAGATGTCACATTTTGAAAGATAAATTCTTTAATATTGATTTGCTGAACTTGAAGTTCAGTAAGAATGTTCAGAAGGGATTGGCAAAGGATACAACAGAATATTAGACCAGCAGTTCATTTCATTCAGGTCATAAAATTTGAAACCAGCTGTACAAAAAAGCAATTTTTCCCTTATATGAGATGTCAGATTGTTAAAGATAAATTCTTTAATATTGATTTGCTGAACTTGAAATTCAGTAACAATGTTCAGAAGGATTAGCAAAGGATACAACAGAATATTAGACCAGCAGTTCATTTCATTCATCAGGTCAAAAAATTTGAAACCATTGTCAAAAAAGCAATTTTTCCCTTATAAGAGATGTAAGATATTGAAAGATAAATTCTTTAATATTGATTTGCTGAACTTGAAATTCAGTAAGAATGTTCGGAAGGGATTAGCAAAGGATACAACAGAATATTAGACCAGCAGTTCATTTCATTCAGTTCAAAAAATTTTAAAACCAATTGTCTAAAATAGCAATTTTTCCCTTATATGAGATGTCAGATTTGAAAGATAAATTCTTTAATATTGATTTGCTGAACTTGAAATTCAGTAAGAATGTTCAGAAGGGATTGGCAAAGGATACAACAGAATATTAGACCAGCAGTTCATTTCATTCAGTTCAAAAAATTTGAAACCAGTCGTACAAAAAAGCAATTTTTCCCTTATAAGAGATGTCAGACTTTGAAAGCTAAATTCTTTAATATTGATTTGCTGAACTTGAAATTCAGTAAGAATGTTCAGAAGAGATTGGCAAAGGATACAACAGAATATTAGACCAGCAGTTCATTTCATTCAGTTCAAAAAAGTTGAAAACCATTGTATAAAATAGCAATTTTTCCCTTATATGAGATGTCAGATTTTGAAAGCTAAACTCTTTAATATTGATTTGCTGAACTTGAAATTCAGTAAGAATGTTTAGAAGAGATTGGCAAAGGATACAACAGAATATTAGACCAGCAGCTCATTTCATTCAGTTCAAAAAAGTTGAAAACCATTGTCTAAGATAGCAATTTTTCCCGTGTATATATGAGATGTCAGATTTTGAAAGATAAATTCTTTAATATTGATTTGCTGAACTTGAAATTAAGTAATAATGTTCAGAAGTAATTGGCAAAGGATACAACAGAATATTAGACCAGCAGTTCATTTCATTCAGGTCATAAAATTTGAAACCAGCTGTACAAAAAAGCAATTTTTCCCTTATATGAGATGTCAGATTTTGAAAGCTATATTCTTTAATATTGATATGCTGAACTTGAAATTCAGTAACAATGTTCAGAAGAGATTGGCAAAGAATACAACAGAATATTAGACCAGCAGTTCATTTAAATCAGGTCAAAATATTTGAAACCAATTGTCCAAAATAGCAATTTTTCCCTGATATGAGATGTCAGATTTTGAAAGATAAATTCTTTAATATTGATTTGCTGAACTTGAAATTCAGAAAGAATGTTCAGACGGGATTGGCAAAGGGTACAACAGAATATTAGACCAGCAGTTCATTTCATTCAGTTCAAAAAATTTGAAAACCATTGTCTAAAATAGCAATTTTTCCCTTATAAGAGATGTCAGATTTTGAAAGATAAATTCTTTAATATTGATTTGCTGAACTTGAAATTATATAAGAATGTTCGGAAGGGATTGGCAAAGGATACAACAGAATATTAGACCAGCAGTTCATTTCATTCAGGTCAAAAAATTTGAAACCAGCTGTACAAAAAAGCAATTTTTCCCTTATATGAGATGTCAGATTTTGAAAGATAAATTCTTTAATATTGATTTGCTGAACTTGAAATTCAGTAAGAATGTTCAGAAGGGATTGGCAAAGGATACAACAGAATATTAGACCAGCAGTTCATTTTATTCAGTTCAAAAATTTGAAAACCATGTCTAAAAAGCAATTTTTCCCTTATATGAGATGTCAGATTTTGAAAGATAAATTCTTTAATATTGATTTTGAACTTGAAATTCAGTAAGAATGTTCAGGGAAGGGATTGGCAAAGGATACAACAGAATATTAGACCAGCAGTTCATTTCATTCAGGTCATAAAATTTGAAACCAGCTGTACAAAAAAGCAATTTTTCCCTTATATGAGATGTCAGATTTTAAAAGCTATATTCTTTAATATTGATTTGCTGAACTTGAAATTCAGTAACAATGTTCAGAAGCGATTGGCAAAGGATACAACAGAATATTAGACCAGCAGTTCATTTCAATCAGGTCAAAATATTTGAAACCAATTGTCCAAAATAGCAATTTTTCCCTTATATGAGATGTCAGATTTTGACAGATAAATTCTTTAATATTGATTTGCTGAACTTGAAATTCAGTAAGAATGTTCGGAAGGGATTAGCAAAGGATACAACAGAATATTAGACCAGCAGTTCATTTCATTCAGTTCAAAAAATTTAAAACCTTTGTCTAAAATAGCAATTTTTCCCTTATATGAGATGTCAGATTTTGAAAGATAAATTCTTTAATATTGAATAATGCTGCTACTTTCGAGATTTAACAGTTTTTGAGCATCCCGAATGTCGAGGTGCACAAAAACATCAAAAAAATCGTTGCTCCGCATGCGCAAACGATTTTTCATGGAAATAATGCTGCTACTCGAGATTTAACAGTTTTTGGGCATCCCGAATGTCGCGGTGCACAAAAACATCAAAAAATCGTTGTCCGCGCATGCGCAAACATTTTTCATCGAAATAATGCTGCTACCCTCGAGATTTAACAGTTTTTGATCCCGAATGTCGCGGTGCACAAAAAATCGAAAAAATCGTTGCCGCGCATGCGCAAACATTTTTCATCGAAATAATGCTGCTACTCGAGATTTAACAGTTTTTGGCATCCCGAATCGCGGTGCACAAAAACAAACATCGAAAAAATCGTTGCTCCGCATGCGCAAACGATTTTTCATCGAAATAATGCGCTACCCTCGAGATTTAACAGTTTTTGGGCATCCCGAATGTCGCGGTGCACAAAAACATCCAAAAAATCGTTGCCGCGCATGCGCAAACGATTTTTCATCGAAATAATGCTGCTACCCTCGAGATTTAACAGTTTTTGGGCATCCCGAATGTCGCGGTGCACAAAAACATCCAAAAAATCGTTGCCACGCATGCGCAAACGATTTTTCATCGAAATAATGCCGCTACCCTCGAGATTTAACAGTTTTTGGGCATCCCGAATGTCGCGGTGCACAAAAACATCGAAAAAATCGTTGTTGCGCATGCGCAAACGATTTTTATCGAAATAATATTGCTACCCTTGAGATTTAACAGTTTTTGGCATCCCGAATGTCGCGGTGCACAAAAACATCGAAAAAATCGTTGGTGCGCATGCGCAAACGATTTTTCATATAAATAATGCTGCTACCCTCGAGATTTAACAGTTTTTGGGCATCCCGAATGTCGCGGTGCACAAAAAAATCGAAAAATCGTTGCCGCGCATGCGCAAACGATTTTTCATCAAATAATAATGCTGCTACCCTCGAGATTTAACAGTTTTTGGGCATCCCGAATGTCGAGGTGCACAAAAACATCGAAAAAATCGTTGTTCCTCCCACGCATGCGCAAACGATTTTTCATCAAATAATGCTGCTACCCTCGAGATTTAACAGTTTTTTGGCATCCGAATGTGCGGTGCACAAAAACATCGAAAAAATCGTTGCCGCGCATGCGCAAACGATTTTTCATCGAAATAATGCTACCCTCGAGATTTAACAGTTTTTGGGCATCCCGAATGTCGCGGTGCACAAAAACATCGAAAAAATCGTTGTGCTCTGCGCAAACGATTTTTCGAAATAATGCTGCTACCCTCGAGATTTAACAGTTTTTGGGCATCCCGAATGTTGCGGTGCACAAAAACATCGAAAAAATCGTTGCCGCGCATGCGCAAACGATTTTTCATCGAAATAATGCTGCTACCCTCGAGATTTAACAGTTTTTGGGCATCCCGAATGTCGCGGTGCACAAAAACATCGAAAAAATCGTTGCCGCGCATGCGCAAACGATTTTTCATCGAAATAATGCTGCTACCCTCGAGATTTAACAGTTTTTGGGCATCCCGAATGTTGCGGTGCACAAAAACATCGAAAAAATCGTTGCCCCGCATGCGCAAACGATTTTTCATCGAAATAATGCCGCTACCCTCGAGATTTAACAGTTTTTGGGCATCCCGAATGTCGCGGTGCACAAAAACATCGAAAAAATCGTTGCCGCGCATGCGCAAACGATTTTTCATCAAATAATGCTGTACCCTCGAGATTTAACAGTTTTTGGGCATCCCGAATGTCGCGGTGCACAAAAACATCGAAAAAATCGTTGCTCCGCATGCGCAAACGATTTTTCATCGAAATAATGCTGCTACCCTCGAGATTTAACAGTTTTTGGGCATCCCGAATGTCGCGGTGCACAAAAACATCGAAAAAAACGTTGCCGCGCATGCGCAAACGACTTTTCATCGAAATAATGCTGCTACCCTCGAGATTTAACAGTTTTTAAGCATCCCGAATGTCGCGGTGCACAAAAAATCGAAAAAATCGTTGCCGCGCATGCGCAAACGATTTTTCATCGAAATAATGCTGCTACCCTCGAGATTTAACAGTTTTTGGGCATCCCGAATGTCGCGGTGCACAAAAAAATCGAAAAAATCGTTGCCACGCATGCGCAAACGATTTTTCATCGAAATAATGCTGCTACCCTCGAGATTTAACAGTTTTTGGGCATCCCGAATGTCGCGGTGCACAAAAACATCAAAAAATCGTTGCCGCGCATGCGCAAACGATTTTTCATCGAAATAATGCTGCTACCCTCGAGATTTAACAGTTTTTGGGCATCCCGAATGTCGCGGTGCACAAAAACATCAAAAAATCGTTGCCCGCATGCGCAAACGATTTTTCATTGAAATAATGCTGCTACCCTCGAGATTTAACAGTTTTTGGGCATCCCGAATGTCGCGGTGCACAAAAACATCGAAAAAATCGTTGCCGCGCATGCGCAAACGATTTTTCATCGAAAATAATGCTACCCTCGAGATTTAACAGTTTTTGGGCATCCCGAATGTCGCGGTGCACAAAAACATCGAAAAAATCGTTGCCGCGCATGCGCAAACGATTTTTCATCGAAATAATGCTGCTACCCTCGAGATTTAACAGTTTTTGGGCATCCCGAATGTCGCGGTGCACAAAAACATCGAAAAAATCGTTGCCGCGCATGCGCAAACGATTTTTCATCGAAATAATGCTGCTACCCTCGAGATTTAACAGTTTTTGGGCATCCCGAATGTCGCGGTGCACAAAAACATCGAAAAAATCGTTGCCGCGCATGCGCAAACGATTTTTCATCGAAAAAATGCTGCTACCCTCGAGATTTAACAGTTTTTGGGCATCCCGAATGTCGCGGTGCACAAAAACATCGAAAAAATCGTTGCTCCGCATGCGCAAACGATTTTTCATCGAAATAATGCTGCTACCCTCGAGATTTAACAGTTTTTGGCATCCCGAATGTCGCGGTGCACAAAAACATCGAAAAAATCGTTGCCGCGCATGCGCAAACGATTTTTCATCGAAATAATGCTGCTACCCTCGAGATTTAACAGTTTTTGGGCATCCCGAATGTCGCGGTGCACAAAAACATCGAAAAAATCGTTGTTGCGCATGCGCAAACGATTTTTCATCGAAATAATGCTGCTACCCTCGAAATTTAACAGTTTTTGGGCATCCCGAATGTCGCGGTGCACAAAAACATCGAAAAAATCGTTGCCGCGCATGCGCAAACGATTTTTCATCGAAATAATGCTGCTACCCTCGAGATTTAACAGTTTTTGGGCATCCCGAATGTCGCGGTGCACAAAAACATCGAAAAAATCGTTGCCGCGCATGCGCAAACGATTTTTCATCGAAAAAATGCTGCTACCCTCGAGATTTAACAGTTTTTGGGCATCCCGAATGTCGGGTGCACAAAAAATCGAAAAAATCGTTGCGCGCATGCGCAAACGATTTTTCATCGAAATAATGCTGCTACCTCGAGATTTAACAGTTTTTGGGCATCCCGAATGTCGCGGTGCACAAAAACATCGAAAAAATCGTTGCCGCGCATGCGCAAACGATTTTTCATCGAAATAATATTGCTACCCTTGAGATTTAACAGGTTTGGGCATCCTGAATGTCGCGGTGCACAAAAACATCGAAAAAATCGTTGGTGCTCTTGCGCAAACGATTTTTCTTTGAAATAATGCTGCTACCCTCGAGATTTAACAGTTTTTGGGCATCCCGAATGTTGCGGTGCAATAAAACAGCGTAAAAATCGTTGCCGCGCATGCGCAAACGATTTTTCATCGAAATAATGCTGCTACCCTCGAGATTTACCAGTTTTTGGGCATCCCGAATGTCGCGGTGCACAAAAACATCGAAAAAATCGTTGCCGCGCATGCGCAAACAATTTTTCATCAAAAAAATGCTGCTACCCTCAAGATTTAACAGTTTTTGAACATCCCGAATGTCGAGGTGCAAAAAAACATCGAAAAAATCGTTGCTCCGCATGCTCAAACGATTTTTCATCGAAATAATGCCGCTACCCTCGAAATTTAACAGTTTTTGGGCATCCCGAATGTCGCGGTGCACAAAACATCGAAAAAATCGTTGCCGCGCATGCGCAAACGACTTTTCATCAAAATAATGCTGTTACCCTCGAGATTTAACAGTTTTTAGGCATCCCGAATGTCGAGGTGCACAAAAACATCAAAAAAATCGTTGCTCCGCATGCACAAACGATTTTTCATGGAAATAATGCTGCTACCCTCACGATTTAACAGTTTTTGGGCATCCCGAATGTCGCGGTGCACAAAAACATCCAAAAAACCGTTGCCGCGCATGCGCAAACAATTTTTCATCGAAACAATGCTGCTACCCTCGAGACTTAACAGTTTTTAAAAATCCCGAATTTCGCGGTGCACAAAAAAATCGAAAAAATCGTTGCCACGCATGCGCAAACAATTTTTCATCGAAATAATGCTGGTACTTTCGAGATTTAACAGTTTTTGGGCATCCCGAATCTCGAGGTGCACAAAAATATTGAAAAAATCGTTGCTCCGCATGCGCAAACGATTTTTCATCGAAATAATGCCGCTACCCTCGAGATTTAACAGTTTTTGGGCATCCCGAATGTCGCGGTGCACAAAAACATCCAAAAAATCGTTGCCGCGCATGCGCAAACGATTTTTCATCGAAATAATGCTGCTACCCTCGAGATTTAACAGTTTTCGAACATCCCGAATGTCGCGGTGCACAAAAACATCCAAAAAATCATTGCCACGCATGTGCAAACGACTTTTCATCGAAATAATGCCGCTACCCTCGAGATTTAACAGTTTTTGGGCATCCCGAATGTCGCAGTGCACAAAACATCGAAAAAATCGTTCCCGCGCATGCGCAAACGCTTTTTCATCGAAATAATATTGCTACCCTTGAGATTTAACAGTTTTTGGGCATCCCGAATGGAGCGGTGCACAAAAACATCGAAAAAATCGTTGGTGTGCATGCCCAAACGATTTTTCATTGAAATAATTATGCTACCCTTGAGATTTAACAGTTTTTGGGCATCCCGAATGTTGGGGTGCACAAAAACAGCGTAAAAATCGTTGCCGCGCATGCGCAAACGATTTTTCATCGAAATAATGCTGCTACCCTCAAGATTTACCAGTTTTTGGGCATCCCGAATGTCGCAGTGCACAAAAACATCGAAAAAATCGTTGCCGCGCATGCGCAAACAATTTTTCATCAAAAAAATGCTGCTACCCTCGAGATTTAACAGTTTTTGAGCATCCCGAATGTCGAGGTGCAAAAAAACATCGAAAAAATCGTTGCTCCTCATGCTCAAACGATTTTTCATCGAAATAATGCCGCTACCCTCGAGATTTAACAGTTTTTGGGCATCCCGAATGTAGCGGTGCACAAAAACATCGAAAAAATCGTTGCCGCGCATGCGCAAACGATTTTTCATCGAAATAATATTGCTACCCTTGAGATTTAACAGGTTTGGGCATCCTGAATGTCGCGGTGCACAAAAACATGGAAAAAATCGTTGGTGCTCTTGCGCAAACGATTTTTCATTGAAATAATGCTGCTACCCTCGAGATTTAACAGTTTTTGGGCATCCCGAATGTTGCGGTGCACAAAAACAGCGTAAAAATCGTTGCCGCGCATGCGCAAACGATTTTTCATCGAAATAATGCTGCTACCCTCAAGATTTACCAGTTTTTGGGCATCCCCAATGTCGCAGTGCACAAAAACATCGAAAAAATCGTTGCCGCGCATGCGCAAACAATTTTTCATCAAAAAAATGCTGCTACCCTCGAGATTTAACAGTTTTTGAGCATCCCGAATGTCGAGGTGCAAAAAAACATCGAAAAAATCGTTGCTCCGCATGCTCAAACGATTTTTCATCGAAATAATGCCGCTACCCTCGAAATTTAACAGTTTTTGGGCATCCCGAATGTAGCGGTGCACAAAACATCGAAAAAATCGTTGCCGCGCATGCGCAAACGATTTTTCATCGAAATAATATTGCTACCCTTGAGATTTAACAGGTTTGGGCATCCTGAATGTCGCGGTGCACAAAAACATCGAAAAAATCGTTGGTGCTCTTGCGCAAACGATTTTTCATTGAAATAATGCTGCTACCCTCGAGATTTAACAGTTTTTGGGCATCCCGAATGTTGCGGTGCACAAAAACAGCGTAAAAATCGTTGCCGCGCATGCGCAAACAATTTTTCATCGAAATAATGCTGCTACCCTCGAGATTTAACAGTTTTTGAACATCCGGAATTTCGCGGTGCACAAAAACATCGAAAAAATCGTTGCCGCGCATGCGCAAACAATTTTTCATCAAAAAAATGCTGCTACCCTCGAGATTTAACAGTTTTTGAACATCCCGAATGTCGAGGTGCAAAAAAACATCGAAAAAATCGTTGCTCCGCATGCGCAAACGATTTTTCATCGAAATAATGCCGCTACCCTCGAAATTTAACAGTTTTTAGGCATCCCGAATGTCGCGGTGCACAAAACATCGAAAAAATCGTTGCCGCGCATGCGCAAACGACTTTTCATCGAAATAACGCTGCTACCTTCGAGATTTAACAGTTTTTGGGCATCCCGAATGTCGAGGTGCACAAAAACATCAAAAAAATCGTTGCTCCGCATGCACAAACGATTTTTCATCGAAATAATGCCGCTACCCTCGAGATTTAACAGTTTTTGGGCATCCCGAATGTCGCGGTGCACAAAAACATCCAAAAAACCGTTGCCGCGCATGCGGAAACAATTTTTCATCGAAATAATGCTGCTACCCTCGAGATTTAACAGTTTTTGAACATCCCGAATTTCGCGGTGCACAAAAACATCGAAAAAATCGTTGCCACGCATGCGCAAACGATTTTTCATCGAAATAATGCTGGTACTTTCGAGATTTAACAGTTTTTGGGCATCCCGAATGTCGAGGTGCACAAAAATATCGAAAAAGCGTTGCTCCGCATGCGCAAACGATTTTTCATCGAAATAATGCCGCTACCCTCAAAATTTAACAGTTTTTGGGCATCCCGAATGTCGCGGTGCACAAAACATTGAAAAAATCGTTGCCGCGCATGCGCAAACGATTTTTCATCGAAATAATATTGCTACCCTTGAGATTTAACAGTTTTTGGGCATCCCGAATGTCGCGGTGCACAAAAACATCGAAAAAATCGTTGTTGCGCATGCGCAAACGATTTTTCATTGAAATAATGCTGCTACCCTCGAGATTTAACAGTTTTTGGGCATCCCGAATGTTGCGGTGCACAAAAACAGCGTAAAAATCGTTGGTGCTCTTGCGCAAACGATTTTTCATTGAAATAATGCTGCTACCCTCGAGATTTAACAGTTTTTGGGCATCCCGAATGTTGCGGTGCACAAAAACAGCGTAAATATCGTTGCCGCGCATGCGCAAACGATTTTTCATCGAAATAATGCTGCTACCCTCGAGATTTAACAGTTTTTGGGCATCCCGAATGTCGCGGTGCACAAAAACATCAAAAAAATCGTTGCCGCGCATGCGCAAACAATTTTTCATCAAAAAAATGCTGCTACCCTCAAGATTTAACAGTTTTTGAACATCCCGAATGTCGCGGTGCACAAAAACATCGAAAAAATCGTTGCCGCGCATGCGCAAACGATTTTTCATCGAAAAAATGCTGCTACCCTCGAGATTTAACAGTTTTTGAACATCTTGAATGTCGAGGTGCAAAAAAACATCGAAAAAATTGTTGCTCCGCATGCGCAAACGATTTTTCGTCGAAATAATGCTGCTACTTTCGAGATTTAACAGTTTTTGGGCATCCCAATGTCGAGGTGCAAAAAAACATCGAAAAATCGTTGCTCCGCTTGCGCAAACGATTTTTCATTGAAATAATGCCGCTACCCTCGAGATTTAACAGTTTTTGGGCATCTCGAATGTCGCGGTGCACAAAAACATCGAAAAAATCATTGCCGCGCATGCGCAAACGATTTTTCATCGAAATAATGCTGCTACTTTCGAGATTTAACAGTTTTTGGGCATCGCGAAAGTCTAGGTGCACAAAAACATCGAAAAAATCGTTGCTCCGCATGCGCAAACGATTTTTCATCGAATAATGCCGCTACCCTCGAGATTTAACAGTTTTTGGGCATCCCGAATGTCGCGGTGCACAAAAACATCCAAAAAATCGTTGCCGCGCATGCGCAAACGATTTTTCATTGAAATAATGCTGCTACCCTTGAGATTTAAAAGTTTTTGAACATCCCGAATGTCGCGGTGCACAAAAACATTGAAAAAATCCACGGGAGGAAAAATATAGTTTACACTGTCGCAAATGAATACGCAAAGGCAATGGGGATTCTACATTTGCATAAATTTGCGAAGTTTGCTACGTCGCAAATTTAGAATTTGAAAAAACTTTACAACCGGGTGCGGAAATGCAATTGCCGTAAATGCGTTAAGTTTGCACGCAAGTCAAAGAAATTCAAACTTGAAATTTGCTATATGGGGCAAATCTCAAGCAAACGCAATGCAAATTTTCTGTTTGCATAATTTTGCGTAATTTTGCACTTATGCAAACTACGAATTTGAAATATCTTTACGTACAGGCGAAGAAGTGCAAATTCAAAAAATGGACGAATTTGCATTCGCACAAATCAGGTTCAAATTTATATGCTGATATTTCAAGCTTTTCACTCATGAAAGTTTAAAATCAAAGCCAATAATGATGAAGATTACGTATGCACGTACAAGAAAAAAATTTATTTAAAAATAAACATATGATATATAACAACAAGTTACATAATCAGTAAAATTCAATCACGGTAGCACAACGCAGAGCCTCTTTTAAAGAATTTCGAGTGTGGGAGCCATATATAAGCAAAACGAGACCTGTCCCTGGTGCAACAAAGTAGGGATTTTGATTTTGGTCGAAGGGGGAAGGGTAAATTTGATATTACATTAGTTAAATTACATTCGACAAAGGTTAGCCTATACGGAACACAAATGGCTAATACATTATTGTAAAATGAAATAATTATCATTATTTCAATGTCTTTTAAAAAGGGGATATTACAGTGAGAAGTGCATGGGGCAAAATAATTTGCGTGTTCGTACAGTAAGTTCGCGTAAGGGACGATTTCAACCGCATAGAGTTCCATACTTGCAGTATATCATAACTCAAGTACTTAAGTCCCGTTTTCTACCGTTCGCGAATTTATCCACCCGAACAGATAAAATGTAATCATTTTCTTCTAGGTTTGCATGGCAACTTTAGAAATTAAATTAGCTTGTAGGTACACCACGTAAGTATTACATACTGCAAAGCTTTCGGTCCGTTAAACCGGACCTTTATCGCCTTCCTTCACTTTTATTGCACTGATGAAGGCTCGGGTTAACGGACCGAAAGCTTTGCAGTATGTAATACTTACGTGGTGTACCTATATACAAGTTAATTTAATTAGATAAAATGTACACAGCCAAAAACGCAGAAGTTGCAACAAGTATGCTGCAGGCCTGTTGCAACTTGTTGTATCAAACTGATATATCAGATGCGTTCGCATGGCTTGTATCAGCTTGTTCGGACAGGGCTGTTTCTAGTTGTTAACGGACTTGTTGCAAGTTGTCAACAGACTTGATGCAAGTTGTTCTCATCAGACCAGATGCACGTTGTCAACAAGCCTGTTACAAGTTGTTGTCAGCATTGTTTCAAGACTTGTCAATGTTTCAGACTTGTCAAGCTTTTTATTCACAAGCTTGCTGCAAGTTGTTCGAACAAGTTGCAACAAGCTTGTTAAATTCAACAAGTTTCATCAAGTTTGTGAAAATCAGCCTTGTTGCAACTTGTCATTTCCAGCCTTGATGCAACTTGTTCAATCAGCTTGCAGCAAGCTTGTGAATCACAAGCTTGACAAGTCTGATTGAACAACTTGCAACAAGTCTGTTAACAACTAGAAACAGCCCTGTCCGAACAAGCTGATACAAGCCATGCGAACGCATCCGATATCAGTTTGATACAACTGAAGTTGTAACAGGCCTGCAGCAGACTTCGGTTGCAACTTGGGCGTTTTGGGATGTGTAAGTGATTCTACTTCTTTCGGTGAATTTTTTAGCAAGCCAATCACATCATCGGATATCGCTTCACTTCGCGCGAATAAATTTGCCTAGTGGAAAACGGGCTTAATGGCACGCTAAATTTAGCCCAAGAGGTTTGAATTACTTAAACGACACAGGTAGCTGAAATTAAGAAATTAACGTATAACTACCTGGCTGCGTAAAAAATGTTTCGATCCCCTCTTTGACTTATTGTAATTAAAAACCAAAGAAGCCATATGCATCTTGTTTAAATAGCGTCTGCCGAACGCAGTAAAGTCGAACTAAAATTTTGACGTATGTCTTGAATATTTATATATAGCATTTTTGGAAGGAGCAAAATATTTTCTATAAAATGGTGTATCAATTTTCTTTATATTTATATTAATATTAACAACACGCAACAGGGCAAATGGTAGGAACGAATGGTGCTAGCTTTGTCCATTAAATTATTATTCATGCATTAGTGATAGGATGTGAAACAACTTGAACACAACATCTTGCGAGGGAAAGCATGCAATCAAACCCATTTCAAAAAAATTCCTAATTAGTTGAGTCGCCATGCATATTTCGTCGGTCGAGATGCAATGGCTAGATCGCGACTAAGCATGGTACGGAAATTTTCAAGTAAGACATACATCAAAATTTGAGTTAGTGTGAATTAATTTAGGTAAAATATATTCATTAGTGATAATCACAATTAGCTAAAGAAGGGGAGGATTTTTTGCGCCACTCGGTAATCTGGTCACAGTTTACAGGTTTCACACTTCTGGTCGCACATCAGCGACAAATCGACAACCTTCCGGAACTCTTCCTTCGACTGTCCAGTCTGGCATCCCCTGTGGCACCTGTTCCTTGAGTACGGGACCTGTGCATCTCTTTTGACACATTGCCCTTGACTTGTCAGAGCTTCTCCGTACCCACTTTCGGTCGAGGCTCTCCAAAATACTACAAAAGTATTTACTTCTCCAACTTAAGGGCTGGCGTACGATTCGGCGCCGTTTATTGCGGCGATGATCATCACTGCGGCGATGGTCCTCGTCGTCGGACTCTGAGTTTTCAGAGTTCGACTCTTCCTCGCTCACTTCAGGTGACATTGCCTGAAACACCAATCCAGTTTTTATGAAACGCTTGTCGCGTTCGGTGTAGGCTGTTGATTTTTCAGCCATTTCTCTGCGATTTTTAAGTTTCTGTAAACAAAAACGAAAACTTTGGATAAATGGTGCATTAGTAACTTTTGAATGTTAGCTAGGTATTT
>NW_021163641.1:0-30634 GCF_004324835.1 Dendronephthya gigantea | reverse complement strand
TATATTCAAAATTTGATACCGTTTCTTGATATTTGCAAGTGATTGCACAACAAATGTTCGATTACACGTTTGGAGCATATTCCGAGCCAATGTATCACAGTATGAAGTGTATTTGTTCGATTATTTTCTCATGAAGTTCACAAGAATTATAGTTCAATCATTATTAAAAGGCTTTATTCCCCTACCAGCTTTAGAACCCCATCGAACAGGAAAGTCGGAATTTAAAAGGCAATAATGTTCAAACTGTTGTAGCACTTGATTCTGTGGTACATTTTACTGAACGTTCAGAATATGTAGAATTGGGCATGGCATGGATATAGTAATATAGCAAACTGACAAATTCGTAAATGTAGTAAATTTCAAGGCTAAATATTGCAAATTCCAGTGGAAATACGGCGTTTTACGCTATGCATACATACCTATTCACAGCTACGATATTCACGTGTTGTATATATTCAATTACACATCAAAGCGGCCTAATTCTTTGGATATTGCCCAAATGCAAACGAAAGCCGGTTGCAGTGGTTTAGCTCACATATTCAGGAATATTTGATATCTTTAGCGTCAAAATCAAGCCTTAGAAGATTTTTGCCCATTTTTTATATAAACATACCTGATGATATGAATTATCGCATCACCGGCAATAATATTTCACAATAATAAAATTTCGGGCCAAAGCCGAAATCTTACCTAGGTCCGATTCGAGCTTGCCTTAAGCACGTGATTAGCAATGATTAGCTTAGAACTTATAAAATGCTCTTTCTTTGATTATTTGCACATACTACACCAAGAATTACTCAGAATTAAAACAGAATGATAACATGTCAAATTCTAGACATTTTGAAGACAACAAAGACCAAAAAAGCGAAAAAATATGGAATTTCCAAAATATATCTTGCAATGGGTGAGTAATTTCAGATAACAAAGCAAGCTATTATTTTAATTCTTATTTTCACGTATAATACAAATGCAGGTTATAACTATATGCTGGTTGGAATATACTATTCAAAGAATCGTTTTAACCGCTATCGTTTACTTGTATTCCGGGGTCTTTAGCCCAAATACTTGCTGAGATATTTAATGTTTTTCTTCTGTGCGACAATATTGTCAGGAGTAATAGCCTAATAGGAACCAGATGGGAATTAGATATTATGTACTTGTATAATAATTGTAGGAAAAAAATATTCCCTGTGATATATCTTCATAGGAAAAAGTATCAAAACGGATTATTCAACATTAAAAAACCAAGATTATCTGATGATATCTGGTGATGGCAGGCATTACAGCATGGTTCTTAGTGCCACTACTTCGCAGGGCCACGTGTTATGCCTACACCTATTTTGCTGTACAGTTCCATCATTCATTTTACACTGATGTTATATAAAAATTTTTTTATTCTCCCTTTCCTATTATGTAATTGCAGAACGAATATTCATATATTAGTGTACATAAAAACTCATTATGACAATGGCTATCGGACGTCTATTGCATCGAGAGATACGACTTGTGGTAAGCCAAATTCAATGTTTTTCTTGCGATTTTTCTATGATGTCTTACATTGTTTTTTTGTAAAGATTCTTCAATGTTTTCTCAGTCTGCGAGCTGACACGTCAAGGCCTTGTGCAAGACAAAAGTGGAAAAGTCAAATTCACTTCGCATGTTAATTGTTCTGAAAGGAAACGTTGGTTAATGATGATAGTGCAAGGCATGTCAGCTATTGCTTCCAAATTCCTTTTCTCTTAGTGTAATACATTCTCATTTTTTTTAGTTCTGCAGAAGATAAGACGGATTGTTTCACTGCCTTACAGCGAGGCGATGAATGTTATTCCTGTGTGCTTACAACAGGTAAACTTTTCTATCATAATATATCATCTGGCATTAAGTTTCGATTGAAGTTCACTTTCTTCATTTTCTAGAAATTGGAATGGGAGGTGTTGGATGTTGTTCTGAGAAACTTTCCGGAGGCACTGCAAGATAAAAACTTGATACATTCTCGAAAGCACTACTTACGTTCAATATGTACAGTGTTATCTAAAATGGTAAGGGATGTAAACTTGTGCACTTTTCAACACCAAATGAACTAAAAATTTTACTTTGCATTCAGGTTTGAAATTGATTTTCTTCCTGATTATTTCGTGTTCCTCATGATATGCGCCGACCTCATTTGTACGCTAGAATTTTTCCAGTACGGTTCTTATCATTCAGTTTTTGCATCTATCATAATATCTTACCATAACTATACCAAAACCATACATACCAAACCATACCATACTACATCATATCATAAATCATATCATATAACATATCAATAATATATCATACCATAACTAACCATAACCAAATCATACCATACGATAACCATATCATACCATAATTATATCACACCATACCATAGCAGACCAAAACAAAAAAAAATTTATACCATAATTATATCATACTATACTAATGATTTAATTGGATATTTTATTGTAACATGTGCAGGTATTAACAGAGCTGTGTACGTACCACATTTTATTGGGCAAGATGAACAGGTAAAACCTGCTTCACTTTATTTTCAGCGGTTGTCTGTTCTCGCTTAAACGTTGTTGTATATTTCGTCTAGTTTTGTCTGATGCGTACTTTGGAGATTGGTTTGGTTGCTCATTCCACGACGTTAAGCGTATCTTGTCTCACCATATGTATGTTAGAAATGTCTTCAGTTATGGCAAGGTATGGCTACTTAAGATTGTCTGGAATTTGAGACGTTTTTTATGTCCATTAGCACTTTGTAAAGAATGAAGTTGATTTAAGTAATTGCAGCGTTTTAGAAGTTTATCACTTTGGAGATATTTGAAATCGTGCCTTGATAATGTGCTCAGTGAATTTACAGAAATGTTTTTCAATAAACTCCAGCCTAAATGTAACGTCTCTTGTTATGCGAGATACTCCTTCACAAGATTATTTGGGTAATAATTTCTAAATTTTGTCCTTAGGCTGCTCCCAACATATCTGGAAAAGTTTACTAAACTTTCGCCAACGCCTCAAGTTGTCATACCACTGTTAGAATTTCTCTCTGGTATGTTTCTTGAAGTTACGTAAATTAAGAAATCTTTTATGAAATATCAATGTACCCCCTAAGGAGAGCTAGGTTGTATAAACACTCAATCGTATTCGACGAAAAGTTGCTAACATTCTTTTAAAACGTTTAAATAGCATTGTCAAAGCTTCGTGATTAGTACAAAAACTTCACAGCGATCCATTTGAACAAGTCATTGGAATATGTTTGCCTCACACAGCATCATCGAGGTTTGTTTAACGCGATAACATCTCAAACTTTTTATTATTGGCTTTGTGAAATTGAATAAAATATAAACGAACTGATATGTTTCACCTTAGATACTCTCAATACACGGTAACTCTTGCTGATAATGTCATTTCATCCTGGTTTGTCAACTGTCCACTGTTGTTAAGAAAACATTCGTGCCATTGATTACAAAAGTAAGTCCACATGTCATTCTATGGCCACGGAGATTGCTTGCTAAATTTTCAATAGATATTAAGAAGTGGTGTTTAAACTTTATACAGCTTAGGCAGTGTTGTTACATAAACTTGTCCATTTCATGTTACATAATTTTGCTTATATGCAAGCTCGTTTTCAATCATTTGTCCTTATATTCCTTTAGAGTCTTAACAACGCAGATATATCTTCAGATGCTGCAAACCCATACCCTTAGTCACTAATCCCCCACCAAATTCCATTCACTCCCAAACTCCCTTGAGAAATCAAAGGAAGACTCAAGCAACACACTTAGTTCAGAGATGATGGAAATCGTGGGTGATATGATGGTCAAATATACATTTTTTCTTATTTGACCCAACCAAAAAGGTCTGTATGTTGGTTTCGTATTTTTCTGCACTGTGTTTCAGGGAAGATGACTATTTTGTTGTTTTTATAGAACTGCAGTTGTTGAACGACTCCTGCAATGGAGCGTCAAGAAGTTGGTTGCTTGGCAATGTGTTGATCACGGTTACAGTCAACAAGCAGGCAACTTCGAACATGTCATGCGCATATTGTTCGGCAGGAAAAGTGTTTGTGTGAGATGATTCACTGCAGAAGGGCACGGAGCCTGAGGTTTTAAAAGTTGAGCTTAAGAGAAACAAAACGAGGCCTCAATTAGTCAGGTAAGGAAAATTCTTTCAGTATCATTGTTTAAATTGGCATACACTGTCTGCCCAGCGTATTCATGCTTAAACAACAAAATATATTTGCAAGAGCGACCAAGTTTTAATATTCTTCTAGTGAAAGCTCTTAGGAACGTATTTGACATTTCCATTGATAACGACAGTAATATCGTGTGTTTGAACGTTAAAGATGAACTCAGGGATATTCTAAACAATACAAATTATGGCCCTAGAGTTATTTCCGATAAAAACCTGTCGAAGTTGGTTCGTCATATTGCAATGCATGTTAAATAAATTTGGTCAGTAACTTAGGGTAATTTAAATGTCCGGATGTGATATTGACGGTATACGAATGTTTTTCTTTTTAAGATTGCGTCAGTTATTCACCAAAATCAGAAGAAAACTACAGATACCTAGGCTGTAATTGGTTACAAAGAATACGTCAGATCAAGAGGATTCGAGCTAGAGTTTCTCATGCGGTACCGGAACAATGTAGGTCGCTAGACTTAAGGAAAGACGCTCGTAATATAATAGATTTTACAAAATATATCCTTTGGTAATTCTTATGAGTTGCAATAAAACCTTTACAATTGTTCATCCTTCACTGATGAGCTCAGAATGTTTCGTTATCACGTGGTCAATGCACGACTCTTGCCCTGGAGGAGGAACCAATCCGGATATAAATGACTTTTTTATCTAAAGTACTTCACGGAAATGCCTTCAGTTGAAATATGAAGAAAGTCGGGCTGATGTTTCAAGATTTTATGACGCGAAGTTGAATCTTGGTTCATCGTTTCTTCAACGAAACGGGCACTGATAAGACTTCACAGATAAGATATCACAGTGGAAGCCAGTGCTCTTTCGCTGTAGCTTGCCTAGCGGCACAGAGGTCTCAACAGATGGTAGGAAATGACAACAGAGAGCGAACATGATAAAATTTTTATGAATAAAATTATTCCGAAAATAACAAAAAAGATCAACCTGGTTGGGTGACATCTAGAGGTCTAATTTTATTCTTTCTCCAACTATGAGATTTGATGTGAGCCTCATTTTTGTTTCTTCTGTCCATCTATTATTTCTTGAAAACAAATACCATGAAACATGGTTCAAAATATTGAGACATTTTATAGCACGATGTTTGTAGAATACTTTGCAACGCTTAACAAAAATCCGTAACTGGTATTTTCAATTTGTGTTTATAGCTTCAATCTCGTTCTACTGCAGTTTCCGATAGCACAAATGAAAGGTAGGATACATTAATTGTAATTTAAATTTTAATCTAAATTTGATGAAGTATCGTATACTTCAAAACCTTGAACACCACTTTGCTGGTATTACTAAATGACGCTCAGAAAACTTCGAAACATTAATTTTGCACTTTAGCGAGTTTCGAATTATGGAGTTTTTTATTGCTGAGAGAAGAAGCACTGGCTGAAGCCGTTGCTAGATCATTCCTCATTTTTTTCATTTTCAGTAATAATCAGTATTATTCACTCGCATATATTTATGTATCTTTCTCTCTGTAGTGGCATTCGCAAGTAAGTGAAAGGAGTGAGCCGTTTGAACCCGTTCTTACTTACGGTCACTTATTGAAAATTACTAGCTATACTATTTACAAAAAGTGCTGAAAGACTTCTCTTTAGGCCTCGACTGAAAACCATTATTCCATTGCACTCTTTCATTCATCTCTATAAAAAAATCACTTTATATTTTGAAACATCTATGACATGAAGAGAAAGTGCAACATTTGGAGAGAAAAACTCACCAAGTGGAAAATTATCAAAGAAAGCCAAGTCAAACCTTCCCAACCTTAAATTTTGCAACCCGTCACCAGAGTTGTCGATGGGAATTAAAACATTTGTTGAAGTTTGCAAGTCGATTGTATTGCTACAAATATCACGAACATTTTTTTTTAATTTGTTTTTATTCTAATATCCATTCTACTTTACATATTTCAGTATAAAGTTGTTTTGTATTGACAAGCAATTGCTTTTGACTTACAGATGTGATTTACTACAATATTGAAAATGGCTTGATTGACGAAGGTGGACTTGGTGGAGTTGTTGAGGATTATGCCATTGCAATGGCGACATAATTGATGAAATCAATGGCGAAAAGAATTCTTTAGTCAACTAGAGTCGTGTTAGAGTACCATGTTTAGAAGGCGCTTGCGACGGACGACGAAAAACAGCGATTAAATTTGCAAAATATGGCTGAAATTGTGTTTTAGTGGGGGTTAAGTGAAATGAAATATGTCGTATCGCAACAAAACATCGTTATTTCTTTGGAAATTTATAATAATATATTAAAAGCATTTTTTTCATCATATGGCGAACATTTTTAGAAAATAGAAAAAATTAGACTTTTCCGGGTGAATCAGTAATTTTATGCCTAATTAGCAGTTGACCTGGAATGGTAAACATAATTTGCTTGTAAAATATAAAACTGATGATAATTTCACCCTCCAGTGACCACCCCTAAAAGCAACCATTCTGAACCATATAAGCAATTCAGAAAGACTGTAGCTTTGATAATTCAGGATTTAGAGCTATGGCGGTTATGACCGCCATGGTCATTTTACCCGAAAACAATTGAGATAACCTGTTTTGCATGAAATGCACACAAACTCCTTTACAGGGCCTTGACTAGTAAATATACCTGAGTTACACGGGCTGTTGATATCACAATTGTTTATCTCTTCACGCACTTGCAATAAATCACATCATTAGCAGGGGATGGGTTAACTTTGCAATTCCGACTTGACTTGATATGTTCATATCAGAGAGATGTCGCTATTGGAGAGGTACATATTAAGACATGTTTACATTTTCAATTACTGCTGCCATCTTCTTTTGATATACGTGAACGAGTAGATAAGTTATGGATTTTTCTGATAACAGCACCGATTTCATGTATTGAAATGCAACGCTCAATACCCTACACACAACTAGTAGCGTAGTAAAATTCAAGATAAATGGTACGATAATTTATTCAGCTTTAGAGAGATTACATGTTGACGTTTTGGGTTCATTACGAGAGCTGTTTGGCACTGCTACTTTAAACGCAAGTCGAACGGGAATTTCTTTAATATTTATTGAAAATATATTCTATAGAAAAGATTAAGTTTAACTATATATAAGTAAAAGGTATAAAGATACATGCATTCCAATCATTTTCTTAGTTCATACGATGAATCAAACTAAACTTAAACATTAACATAAACACTAATCACACTACAAACATACATGCAAACAGATAAAGTTCAGTACCTGAAGGGTGGATCCCCGTAGGACTTTGTCTAACAAACTATTTGTAAATCAACCGTTCGTTCTATCTCGTACTTCTCCTGACGCTTAACTGATTAGCAGTCACTCGTACAGTATCCTTTTATTAACTTAATAACTAACATAACTAGATATATTTATTACATTAAAATTAATTTGATTATGATGGAATGTTGTTGCTATTCAAACCAAGAGCTAAATCCCAACAAGGCTACAGGACCCGATATTATACCTCCTATTGCTTAACGAAAGATAGCAGAAGAAGTCTCTACTATGCTTAATGCTAGCCTCCTCCGCAAGCATATCTTATGTATTAATATTAGGCATTTATATTTCGCTTGGGTTAGCTGTGTCGGGGAAGGCGAGGAAAAAGTGGGAGAGATCAGCAATTTTTTTTCTCGCTCCCGACAAAGCTAACCAAAGCCAATTATAAATGCCTAATATAAATACATAAGAGATGCCTGCGGAGGAGGCAAGCTTAATGCATTATACAATAAAGTAATCCGACATGGAGTGTGACCGTTGGACTGGAAACGGGATGAATGGATTTCAGTGCACAAAAAGGGCGATCGCCTTTCCAAAACCAATTAGAGCACCGGTTACCATACTGATAACCGTTGACAAAATTTTCGAGCATCTTCTTTGAAAGCAATTGAGTGAACTGACGGAAAAGATCTTTGACAACTTTAATTGGTAAAATACGGAAATATAGCCATGCCAAATTGCCATATTTTGTATTTCGCGCGGAAATTGAGTAACTAATTTAGTTACAAACTTCCAGCCGTAAGATTCCGGCTTTTCTCTATCCTTGTTTTAACGATTCCGGCTTTCCTCGTTCCTTGTTTTAAAGATCCCGGCTCTTCCCATTCTTTGTTTTTAAGATTCCGGCTTTTCTCATTCCTTGATTTAAAGATTCCGGCTTTTCCCTTTCCTTGTTTTAAAGATTCTGGCTTTTCCTATTCCTTGTTTTATCGTCCCCCGTTCCCTTCCTCGATTCCCCGTAACTGGTTTTAAGGCTAGTTTCCACTCAGGAAAAATCTCCTTTGGATCGGAATGGACAGTAAAATTTCTTTTGTCGCTGAGTTCTCAGGCGGCGTTTATACAAAAGAAACTTTTCCGTCCCCTCCGATCCAAAGGAGAATTTTCCTGAGTGGAAACTAGCCTTTAAAGATAGCCCTTTTCCGCCCCTCCTTGCATATGAACTAACCGCTAATTAAAAATTTTTGCGCTGTCACATGACCAGCCTTAACCAGGGTTTTCGCCGCAGCGTGGGTCGTGGAGCGTAGGTAGAATAGCCTGGCCTGCGAAGTTGGAATATGTCAATGTACACACACACCCGAATTACGAAAATTGCACTTGTCAGCAAATCGTCACAAAGGTTTGTAAAATGTCACGTACCCTCAATATTCCATTATGAATAGGAAAGTTTACTTGAACGAGATCCGCATGTCTTCGGTTATTTGATACAAAAATCAATTCATATGAAGAAACATTGGCGTTGAATTAAAATCGTATCATCATGCACATGGGATAGAAACTTCGTCATAATTATTAATCGTTTTTTGGCTTCACCGAAAAAATAAGCCTGGAAAAATTTGGCATAAAACGATAGACAAAAACATGATTATCTTTAATTTAATTTCAAGATCAAAGAACGTTTTTTGGATCAATATTTAAATATAAGTTACGCTTGTGTTCCTTACAACGGAAACAAGACCACGTGAATGAAACAGCTCACAAATTTTATAAATCTAGCAACATCTATTGTTTGCTTTACTTTAGTTTATTGAAAGGTTCCTGTTACTGTTTCAGGAAAGTAGCGGTAGTATATTTACTGTGTTTTAGGCAGAAAATGGTTGTTTATAACAATTGAGTCTCATCATAGGTAAGTGAAGTTTCCTTCTCTTACAACAACAATAGGGCCATTATGGGATACCAGATATGGATACTGCACATCGACAACTTTACAAAAGAAGGTAAGAGTTTCCAGCTTCCCGCCTGCTTCAGGGTAGCGCAGAAAGAAATAGGAATTTTTTCCCCTACCACGGTTAGAACAATATTTTACAAATAACCTAGTGAAATGCCACTCTGACAACTTTATGATGGTCTGGGACTTTTATTGTTGTCTTCAGATTTCCTTCCTTGGTGTATATTTGAACTGCCGTATGATCGTTTGTTGGTATCATGATTTCATTCTGCTGGGAAATACTCAATGAAAATGCCTCACTTGAGTCGTTGTCAAATTTGTATTTCAATTGACACATCTTGTTACAAACATACACATCAGGCCTCTGTGTTGGATGATGATGATATCATCGTCTTTGCATATTGCGATTCTAACTACAGAAGATATTTTGTCCTCGAGCAAATCTAATTTGTCTTCTGCTTTTACATTGTAATTCTCGTTCAATATCGTCAACAGGAATCCTTCACCAGTATGTTTTTAGCACGTAAACATTGTTATTGATATCAACAGAAAGGGCCATTAAAATATTGCCTGTAAATTCAGGTAATTCAATCCGTTTAATTTTTCCTTCCTCCTGGATAATCATAATTTTCTCATAAGGCGGAGTACGAGGGAAAGTAAGAACACCCCCTGACTGTTCACAGCATATGGAGAAGCTCTTTTTTTTCATGAAGGGTCTGTTCGTTTGGAGGATGAGGCAATTCCTCTTTTATAGAATTTCTTGCTGAAATTTCGTGCCAGCTTATTATTGGATGAAAACTGCGAGTGGGAAGTTCAATCGTTGGCATGCAGGCGGACACTTCAAATGAACATTTATTACTGAATTTGCAAACATATTGAAACAACACATAGTTGATTAACATAACCGACAGACGTTCTCCACCCGTTGAGTTTTATTCAACAACGATTTGACTCCATCGTTCAAAGACACTGAGAATATCTCTGAATCAGTTGAATGGCTTGTAAGCTATGCAGCTTCTTCCAAAACGATAAACATTCGGTGATTGCGGTCTCAGGATAATCGAGATGTTCCACTATTTTTGAAACTATTCGTAGCTTTGCTGCAAAAAATTCGATCTTCGATACTAAATGCCTCATTCCAGAAAGCAGTGGTTGCTGCCTTGCGCGCTTCCTCGAATCTTTTTCTCGCAGTTTCTAACTCTCTGTCCGAGTTGATTTTAAGCTTTTTCCTGGCTGGAGGAAGCTCTATTGCTTGGTTTAAGATACCAGACAGAATAACGCTCGAAAGTTCACCTGGTTCGTCCTGAGTTTCGCTCTCTTTCTGCTAAAGATTTGATTTATCGAGAGAAACACTGAGTAACTCTATTCCTTCTTCTAGAAAATTATAACTGGCGAGTGAAGTTGATCTAGAAAGGCCATCGATTTTAGACTTGATATCATTATAACTCGCGTACGACAATCTTACGAATTTCGCCGTCTTTCAGTTTGTCTGCCGTCGAGGCTATGACCTTATTCCATAATAAACCAAGTGTTGAACTGAGTATACTTGTCACAATTAAAGTCGTATCGCGTTTCTTATTAACTGTACCCAAAAATTAAGGCTTTATTAAAAGCATCTGCTAAAAGGTGAGGAGGCAAAACATCATTTAGAACCGAAGCTTCTTGAAGCGATACGAAAGCGTGCGTCGTGGTTTGTCTAGAACGTCGTGGCCTTTAACCTCTGGCTTGGACCGATGGTAGAAATTTGGTGGAGGAGAATTCGAGATTTGTTGTGACACTTGAAGATAATCTTGTTTAGGTGCTGACGTAGATAAACCAGGTGATTCGTCATCTAACAGGGAAATAGTTGGAATGGATTCCTTGTTTTCTGCACTTCGAACTCCGGAGCGCAAGAGTACATCGTCGGTAGGAATGTAAGCCATGAATGCTGCGATGTGCATCTTTCGTTCGTCTGATGACATGCCTTTCCAATCGGCATATGTTTTACGAAACATGTGGTAAGCTGGTGCTAGGACGTAAGGACCGTCATCATATATGGCTTTGACAACATTGCTAAATAAACGGATACTGCATGCTTTCAAGGCATCTAGGCACTCTGAAAGTGTCGCGTCTCGATGACTACGACCCTCTGAATGCACGTGGGCGGATATTTCATCTTTTGACAAGACGTTTTGCCACTCAATTGGATTTTGGCCGCACACTCCGTCAATGGAAGCTTGCTTTCGAACGTTTTTAATCATTTTGTCCCTCATTTGCTTCTCTTTATGAGTTTCAAAATAATCCACGAACTGACTCGCGGGACGATTGCTGGTGTGTTCCTTTTCTATTTGAAGCCATTTTGATTTCAGTTGCAATAGCTTACGGTTGTAAATATGAGTACTTTCGCTTCCGTATCTTCTTCTTTGCACGTGGCACCACCGAAAATATCACTCAGGATAATTTTTTTTTGGATTGAAGGAAAATTTAACGACTGCAATTTTTTATCTACATTTGCTTGGGCATGCTCTTTGCCCAAAAGGTAAATGGTCTTTCCACTCGTTTCCTTAAGAATCCCGCTAGAAAGTGCTTCGTCTTCATCTGTACCAAAAGCAAGGATGTTGGCAAGAGCCGGATTCCCTCTTTTCACTGCTTGCCAAAAATATGCGAAATCCTGCGCTGATTGATTTCGATGGATCAGAAATGGTCCTGGAAACCAGGGATTCCTTAAACTCTCTCTTCCAATTACTGACATCTGCTTGTAGGTCGTTTGTGTCACGAGATGATTTGCAATGTTTAATGTAGTGTCACAAGCCAAAGGCGTAGTAAACCTGGGATTTGCTGATGAATGCTTGATTCTTGTCAAGCAAATCTGGGTCCATTTCGTCAGCAGTGGGTCTTTGCTCAAGGAGTTTAAGGATAACTTCCTGAATTTGATCGATACTAGATCTGGTTTTTGTTTCCCCATACAAATAACGGTAATTATACAGCTGCTTGGTATCCCGAATAGTGGTTGACTGTAATGGAGAATCAAGTTAATTCAGATACTTCGATTTTTCGTCTTCAATAACCCTTGGGGCACGAACATCTGTATGAACCGTTTCTTTCACTTCTTTGTTGAGAGAGTGCTCTCTTGAAATAAAGGATTTGGCGTGCGGACGTGTTGTATTTCCATGCGCTGTTGCGACTACGAGGACGGCATTCCCGGTGTTAAAATAGTAATGCATGATAATCGTGGAACATTTCAAAGTATATGACTTCAAATTCTTTAGACGACTATAAGATTCATTATATTCTGCTATTAGCATAATAAATATGACATATCTTGTAAATTCCGTCTGATACATTTTCATCGTATTCTTATGCGTTGCTCTTTTTCTAACTACAGCGTACAAGAGCTCCTTGCCTACGATCTGCCGAACCCCATTTCGAGCATCGCGGACGTCGCAGGTACCACCAACGATAATGCCATTGTCGTCTTTGTTCACCGAGACCTCTGTCCGTAACCTTAACTTCATAAAACCTTGTTTGCTATTTTTCTCATAGTACCTAAGTGTTTCATAAGTTTCGATATCAAACGGATGCTTTACTTTTGCAAGTTTTTGGCCGACAACGAAGGTTGAGGTTGTAGAAATGCTTGTTGGCTTGATTTCTGCCTTTCGGTCTGCAGAAATATCCTTTTTTAAACAGATCTGGAATATTTTTTTTAATGTCAGGGCTGGAATGACTGTAAATTGGAAGCCTTTTTTCACCCCTGTAATGGACAAGATTAGGCAAATCAATGTCAAATGAGTAAGACGTATTATCATTTTCACTGGTCTCATGAGTTGACTGATTCGGGATCACTGGAAAATGTGATAATTTTCTTCGCTGTTTCCTCTTTTTATTGTTGGAAAAAAGATTTCATCGTCCTCCGTGAGATCCACAGTTTAGTTCTCTCGCGCTTTTTTCTTCTTTTCGTCGTTCCCGATAAATTAGTTTTTCTTTGGACATCTAGAAAAGCGGGTCATTTTTGTTATGTAAGTGCTCCTGTTCTCTTTTTTCTAGTCAGATGCCTTAAAACAGTTACGCATGCAGTTAAATATTAGTTTTGGATTGTCATCTTGATTACTGATGATTGACATTCTTGCATGACCCTTACCATGACCAAATTAGTTAGTAGATAATAATACCTTGTCACTTGAAGTACACTAGCTCACCGGCTGATAATATTTTCATATTGTGTTCAACTCCATTCAATAATTGTTACGTATTATGCTAGCCTCATCGAGTAATTGTATAAAGTATTATAGGAAAATTAACCTTGAAATAACCTATTGGAATAAACTGTCCAAAATTAAAGGCGTGTGCATGTGAATCTAGAATTCTCCATTACAATTTACATAAACAACGTGTCATATATTAAGGTAATGTTTCGCGAATATTTCACTCAATTTAAATAAAACATTTGCTAAAAAGGATTTGGTGAGATTCTGAGGGGAATTCCCTGTCTCCCGGTTCTCCCATTCCACTGTTCCCTGTTCCCCGGAAAAAGTCTTGTGCAGCCCTACTTCGATTACTGCTCGCCCCTGTGGGATACTTGTGGCAATCTGCTCAGAGATTTCAATTTAGTTGCAAAGAGTTCAGTTTCGTGCAGCGAGGGTTTTAACAGTGCAAATTATGAACCTCTTGAAACTAGACGGTCTGGTGCTAAGTCAGTATTAATGTACAAGATACTTAATACCATACTGCGCCCGCTCTTCGGGAGTCTTTCGTGAGAAGAGAAATAGGATCCAAGGCCGAATCGAGAATACCTTAAAAAGTTTCAAATATAGCCGCGCTATGCTTTGGAATCGGCTCACAAACGAAGCAAATCAGCTGAGTCGCTCGTTAGTTTAAATCAATTGTTGTTGCACACTGAAATGCGTCCTTGTTACCTGTGTGTGAAACCTATACTGTATTCTTATTACTGTCTTAATAATTAAACACGCCCCTCGTGGAAACCAGCCTAGAGTTGATGGGGCTGGCATGTTTCTTGCGATTTCCACGTTTTCATGCGATTTCCACTTCTGTTCGTGAGCTTTCGTTCGTGTTCATAATTTTTTGATTCCTGTTCACTCGTGTTCGTGATCTTTGGTTCGTGTTCATGATTTTTTGACTCGTGTTCATTCGTGTTCATAATTTTTTTATTCGTGTTCACTCGTGTTCGTGATCTTTGGTTCGTGTTCATGATTTTTTGACCCGTGTTCACTCGTGTTCATTCGTGTTGATGATTTTTTAACTGGTGTTCACAAGCGTTCATATTTCTTGAGTCGTATTCTGACTCGTGTCCACTGGTTTTCATTCGTGTTCACTCGCGTTCTGACTCGTGTGTTGTTTTTGAACAGATCATGGCAAGAATCGAACCTACGCTTTTGCGATGCCGGTGAAATGCCCTTGCCATTGAGAACGTATATTTGACTCATTTTTCCATCCACTGTTCCTGGCTTGAATTTGAAGTGTGTATAATACCACTCGAAATTAAGACCTTTTAACCTATTTGATTCTTGATAATACAATCGCGTTCTTCCAACAGCTCCGTTTTAACCGTGTACTTAAGGGTAGACGGCTTGGTAAAGGGGACAATAAAACCTGACACGAGTGGGTCATTTTGGTATGACCAAAGCTGGTTCAGGATACTTAGAACATATCATCGTCGTCGTCATCATCATCTCTGCCTTTGTTTTCCTTCACATGTTCACATCGTTTAAAAACTTCTTAATAAGAAACTTTCGCTTATCAACGGCACCTTCTATTGCTTCTTCTTGGTCAAAATCATTTGTAATAAACATATTTTCTTATGTACCGGATCTTTCTTCAGTTGTCTCATCCACAAATGGCGCTTTAAATAGATATTTTCTAATTCTTCCTGGAGTCTAGCATAGCATTGAAGTAAGCTTTCTTTTTAGCATAGTGCTCATCAAAACCACTGTTTATAAGGCTTTCTTTCATTTCCTCGAATACTGTGTTACTTCTATGTTATGCTTCTTCTATTAACGGCATCCAGGGATCCAATTCTTCTTCACATTCTGAGTCCATTGTCGTCGAACTTCCAGATTGCTGAGTGGAAGTGGTCGAGACATCATCTTGGAAATCACTTTCTTGACTGTCCGAGTCTGTTTGAGACATGTTTCTTTCTTGTTCTCGTAGTAGGCAATACTCCCGTTCGGGTCTGCGCTGATTGTAACTGCGGCTGAAATATCTTCTGCAAAATTGGCAGCTCATCCCCTTAGCACTAGAAGTGTGTAAATGCCTTGTTATCGAGCAGCAACGCAGTTTTATGAGCAGATGTCTGCTCATGTGTAGTTATGAGGATGTGCTAATCTGCTCAACGGTACTTTTTCCTAGTCCAGTACATTCACACAAACTAAAATGTTAGCAATCCCTTATGTACTTTCTTCGTTTCCCCCTAGATAGAGGTTGTTCGTTTGCAGTGCTTAGGTAAACATTAAAGTTTCTCTCCATCTCTTCTTGATAATAAATTTCTCTCCATCGCGCTCTAATAAATTTTCCAGACACTCCTCCATATCGAATTCCTTTGGTTCTTTACTCTGTCGAGGTACACATATTCCTTTCTTACTCCACTTTAACCATCTCTTGCGTTCCTCTGTGCCCATCGTGTACTTGGTCGAGATGATTTGCTAACCTTGCTAAATTTGTACTACCACAGCTAAACACAGGACAGCTCCTACGAGTGCGACGCATTTAGATGATTGCTCAACAAATTCCTAATAATAATTGGCTCATTTTTTTCGTAAGTCAGGTATTTTATTAGGCCCGTTTGGGCCCTATATGGCCTTATATGGCACTATTAGGCCCGATGGCCCGATTGCTGCATGACTAGGCGTCCTAACTCGGACAAGTCCGGGCTTTTCAATGCAAACTCTTGCTTACGGAAGAAAAAGTCAAACGATCTAAACAAGAAAACAGTGTAGTGCCCGGACAATATGTTTAAAATATTTGTAAAATTGTTCTACTTAATTACATTGTTACAAGCGTTAATACGTGTCTTAATTTATGCTTCAAGCATCGCGTTGTCCATAACACCAATATATATTTCGATTCGCTCTAAAAATGCACACATTTTCGCATTCGCAATACCCCCCTTTTTCCTCCCTTTGAGGAGTTTGGGCCTGAAATATCTCATTGAGCGGATGAGCATCTGCTCATGAGCATTTATGAGCATGTGCTCATAGGCCCGTTTGGGACTTATATGGCCTTATATGACCCTATTAGGCACGATGGCCCGATTGCTGACTGCATGGGCATCTTAACACCCGAATATGGACAAATATTCGATTAAACATTGGGGAATAAATGCTCCCTTAGAACATTCCTCTGCAACACTGCAAATCTTTACGTCGTATACGTACACATCTTTTTATTATATGTATACGAATATAACGCCCATACGATATGTGACCTTCCACGGGAAAACGTACGTTAACGATATTTCGTTGAAACGGCAAAACGAACGGATAACGAACGGGTAGTGAACGATCTGTAATAACGTTTCAACGAACCCAGAAAACGTTTTGACGAATTCAGCTAAAAATGTGAACGTTTAAAGTCGAGAATACGAACGGATAAATAAACGTTCAATCTGAAGCCGTTTGAACGATTTATGTTTATGAACGGTTTTAACGAATTTGTCTGAACGCCTGTTGCGCGTATAATTGACGCAAGATATTATTGACTAATTTATCTAATTAAAAGAATAGGAAATATTTTCAAACAAGTAACATGTGTTGTTCCAAGTATGTGTGTACATAAATAGCTATACCTTCATTTGAATGTTTAACTAAATTATTAGCTATACTACCTAAATCCCATTATTTTATACTTTATATACATATATACATTGGCGTTTTGCATCAAAATTCGGGTTAATCGTTAGAAAGCCTTCAGTTATTAGTTATATTATCATCGTTATGTCAAATTAATGCATCATCTGCAACTATACCCATCAAAATATTCAGCGCGTGTTCATTTGCAACATCGTTACAGGTTTTGTAAATTTTTCCACGAACAAACTTTATGTATGAGTGGTTAAAGACATATAAACAAAGACATACAGGTGATACAGCATGCATCCGTTTTATTAACACGGCTGTAAACCTACAGTAAACAAAAATTGCCGTCTCAGTTTGGTTGAGTTTCAGCTACTGGATACATACTTTATGTTAAACTAAACACAAGAGATTCCATTGTACACTTTTGTTTATACTCTTTGACGCGCAAACGATTAAATTAATTAGCGCAAGGATCAAGTTGTTTACCGATGATAACCAAACATTAATACAGAATATCGCATACAAAAAGTTCGTTTGTATGCGAACCAGCGTAGTAACGTGTGCTTGCATGCTGTCAAAACTTATTTGGTATAAATACTACATTAAATATCCACACCATTTATACACATGAAATCCACATTTCAATTTCAGCAATGCATTGCGGTAATAATATTTAAAATATAGGCTTGGATATTTACCTAGTGCACACAATATGTTCCGTGCAGCAACACCAGTAGCCTAGCTTTAGCCGCGGTTAAGCTTGTCGCGGAATGTCGCCTATACACAGTACTGTCAGTAGCAAGTCACTAGCAACTAAGGGCATCATTACCTTAAGAATATTTTAAATTTGACAATAATCTATTTTGTCGATTGCATGCACCATCGCTATATTTTCTTCGCAAAGCTAAAGCTGCAATGTCGCTATTTCTGCCGCCATATTTTTTTCATATTAGTTACATATTTTGTGACCATACGATCACATATGCATGTGTTATGATTTTTAAGCAGTATAACAAGTCGCTAATTAATACTTGTGATCTAACTAAATTATTGGTGGTCACTATATTCATTCCCCCCATATATTCGACCATCTACATAGTTAACTGTGTAAAAATGCCTAAGCTAACTGCATGAGCCTAACAATAGTGACCTAAAGAAATAGAACGCATAAATTAGTGGGATAATTTTCGAAATCTTCATTTCAAACGACCGCGGCAATCCGCAATCCTAAAGGTCCGAAAATCCGCCCTGCAAAGCAACTTAATACTCAACCCCGGCAGCAAGACAAAAGTGCACATTATTTTTACTAAAGCATATAGCAATAGCACACGGCCCATATAGAAACCGAGTTTTTAAATCACAAAGAGTGCAAATAATTTTTTTCTGCAAAGCTTATAGCAATGCTGCCGCCCATATAGAAACGACAATGCCAAATGCATGCACAGGGGAGTTTATACTCACCATTTTAAGAAACACCCGATCCTTAACATCTTCGAGACATCTACTTGTGACACAATTTGTGCCGCCTGCTTACAATAAAATTAACTAATCAAGATTTCCCCAGACAGATGATTAAGGCATGCATCAAAGCATCAATCCATTTTGTCTTGCGAAAACTTTTTATATCATATATTATATATATATTTCAAGGTAGCATCTACCCACATATTTTTTGACAAATGTCAGAAAAGTTTGCAAACAATTGTTGTTTCAATGTGAGTAAATGCATCCTATTAAATTGTAACCACCAAGCTAACAACTACTCTAACCTCAGCCAAGCCATTTTAAAGGTCTGGCAACCTTTCATGTCATGTTTATTCGGAATGATTGGATGATCGTGGCCCAACTTGATTCCACCGGCCATTACAAGTAATCTAAAGGATTATATTGCAGTGCGCATTTATATCCGACTCCATTTTACTCGCGTTAGCATATATACATAAAATGCAATTGAGAACGTCTTGTTATATACAATTGCATGATCATCTATATGAAATCTTACTTCGAATGCGTGTCATATTTCGATATATGCATGGATCAATAGAGAGCTACAGTTTAGCCAGGCAAACACACTCAAGGAAAAAAAACTTTAAATCGAGCCAACCGTAATACGAATTCTGTTGATGATTTCATCGATAAGCCTGATTTCAATGCTGGGAGGGAAATAATTGCAAGCGCGCCTAATAAAGTATGCCCAGTCATGACTTGCCTTATATAATAGCTAATGTTTCGTATAGTCTCATACCTTTATATGCAGGGGTAAAACGCCTTGACTTCTTCATATAGATGTTAATATCCAGCAAATATTTGGTTTAGTCTTCACGAAATTACTGGTAAAGATCTTTACCCGCGCGCTCATATACGCATAAACAGTTGATAGGCGCCATTTCAAATTTGTTCATTTTGCCGCTCTAGCTGGCAGGCTTCAAGGTGCAATGACCATGCATAATTGCAATTTAATATCCGGAATGTAATTTCCTAATAAAGGAGCCCAAATCAAAATTAGTAAATATTTTCCAGTTGCCCAAGCAGCTGATATGTTGTCCAAGCAAGATAAATTCTAATGTTCGTTTTCTGATGAAGTATGGCGAAATATATATAAGCGAAATATCCGAAAGGTCAAACTTAAATGTTTGTACACGTTAGCTTGGCAAACTAAATAAACATTTACAATGCATGAGTTATATTTATGCCATAAGTTATATTTATACCAATTGATACCTTTCAACATGCCAGCAACAATCGAGCCAGATGGCTTAGATCTGGTGAGACAAATATACCCTTTTAAGGAAATAAGACAATTTTGCAAGCGGGGCACTGCTCCAGTTTTAGACTAGATGCACGCGTCATATTTAAATTGCTTGGATATTCATGCAGTGGCATAACGAACAGAGGATGGGGTCTTGAGATATACTTGGTACTGCCGGGTCCCTTAATTCGCTGTTTGTCATTGATCACGTTTTGCTCATATACTATGATGTTTCGTTATCTATTCTGGCCCCCAATAACTGGGGAACCTTATTTTAGTTCTCGTCCTAACCCTACCGAACGCGCGTTAGGTCACTGTATTTATGTCTTCAAATATTAGCTAGGGTATTTCAATTGTTGTATATAATTTGCATGTCAGACTGCATTAAAGACAACGAGCTGAAATGCTGAACCGCATTCTCGTCCTAGGATGCGGTCCTTTATTTTGAATACATTTTAATCAGTAGCTGCTTCGGACGGAGGCCCTGCTATCAGATTATCAGATGTAAATAAATTAGCTTAAATTTATCGCACTTTGTAAATAAATTTACAAGTGCGATATATAACACGCAAAATCCCTCAATTTACTGATTTTAAAATCTGGTTTTGTCTGTTTACATACATTACAGACTTCCGACAATTATGCAACTTAATTACACCTTGCCAAGGCATATTATGGCTCGTAATGCTGTAATATATGGCTTGCGACGTTGTTTGTGCGCGCGGTGAACTTTGGCTTTATGGAAGCTACAGAAGTATATTAAAACACAAATTCTAACCATTCAGTGCATTACCGAAGCACAAAAACGATAAATTTTTAAAAGAAAGCTTATAACGTGAAATGTGTCGCTAATGAAATAAGAGCACGCTAAGCATAAACCAGAACATGAAGCGCAAAAAAGCATTCGATTAGGCTAAAATGATATAACCCTACTATTTCCTTTACAAGCCTTCTACTAAGGAACTGAATACATTTCTGGGAGTATTTCTGTGTAACACATTCTGCGCTTCTTCTCTAAAGTTGTAACATTGCAAATGTTTAATCGAATGTTGAACCAAATCCAATGCGATTGAACGAAATTCCGGCAAACGTTTCAACGAACGGTAAATCAAACCGTTGAACGCTTTTGGACCAATTTTCGAACGATTTTTCCTAAGCGTTCGAACGGGCAATTTCGAACGATGAACGATCTCGAAAATCGTTTCAACGAACGCTTGAAGCGTTTGAACGGCAAACGAACGGATAACGAACGATATTTTTGAACGAACGAAATAGCGTAAACGTATGTTTTCCCGTGGAAGGTCACATATGTTAATGTAGTCTTTACATATGTGATGTCAACAGTTATTTAACACAAATGTTCGCCTATACTCGCGCGAATCTTTGACGTTCATATGGTAACCGTATTTCTTGTTTCGCATAGGTGGCTTGTTTGAGTAAAACGAGCTAGTACACGGCTAGTACACTGTTGGCTTGTTCTCCCTGGATTTCCTGTTTTACTTGCTCTCATAGATATTTAATGGAATATTTTTCCATAATCGCGCGTTAGGACGCGCAGTCAGCAATCGGGCCATCGGGCCTAATAGTGCCATATAAGCCACATAGGGCCCAAACGGGCCTATGAGCATATGCTCATAAATGTTCATGAAAAGATGCTCATCTGCTCAATGAGATATTTCAGGCCCAAGCTCCTAAAGGGAGGAAAAAGGGGGTATGGCGAATGCAAAAATGTATGCATTTTTAGAGGGAAATATATATTGGTGTTATGGACAACGCGATGCTTGGAGCATAAATTAAGACACGGATTAACGCTTGTAACAATATAATAAAGTAGAACAATTTTACAAATATTTTAAACATATTGTCCGGGCACTACACTGTTTTCTTGTTTAGATCGTTTGACTTTGTCTTCCTTAAGCAAGAGTTTGCGTTGACAAGCCCGGACTTTTCCGGGGCTAATACGGGGCTAATAAAATACCTGACCCACGAAAAAATGAGCCAATTATTATTAGGAATTTGTTGAGCAATCATCTTAATATGCGTCGCACGCGTAGGAACTGTCCTGTATTTGGCTGTGGTAGTATAAATTTAGCAAGGTTAGCAAATCATCTCGACCAAGTACACGGTCGAGGAACACTGCGCACTGCGCAAAAGGTGAAGTCCGCCATGTTTTTTGCTTCGAAAAGATGGCGGCGAAGTTACCGAAAAATGACGAACCAGTCTCCAGGAATTATAATATAGCCCAGTGTTTTGCACCCAAAGTTCTTACTGCAGATATATGTGGGAACATCTAAGGTCAACAAGTCCCACAGTTAGTTGAGTAGAGTAGTACATGAACTGAAATACGTCTCCAATATTACTCCTATAGCTTCGACGATGTGGAATGCACTATCACTGTAACCTATGCATTAACTTTACATGTCAAACTCTTCGCTCGTTGATCAATCATCTCGGTCGGGTTCACAAGAGTGATCGGGATTTCCATGCGCTATGTGGCATTAATGAATGTCCACGTACGTACACGAACTATTTCTCTCTGCGAAACCATTTTGTCAACAAGCATAGTCAAGTACTTCAAGCAGAGGAAGTTGTTGAACGAGATCCACGTGCCAACAACGAGGGAGATGAACTTGACGTTTATAATGGTAAAAACGATGACGATGATTTTTTCGTCTTTGTTTGCGAGGTCGAGAGTAATCAACGATCAAATGTATTGGGCTTAATCAAGGTCAAAGAGGAAGGCAAGGTACCCCAAACGATTGTCAATTTGATGGTGCAACATACCACCCAGATTGTCGAGAACAGCGTCGATGCACTTCAGTCTGGTCTCTAGCAATGTTTATCGAATGCGGGTTTGTTTACCAAAATACGCATAAGTTTGTTTACCAAAAGTTGTTCAGTACAGTCTGTGTATATATATATATATATATATATTATATTATATTATATATATATATATATATATATATTATATTATATATATATATATATATATATATATATATATATATATATATATATATATAGTTGTTTCAACTCTAAGGGTAGTTTCGACTGGGGTCAAAACGACTCTACAATAGAGTCTTGTTACTCTACCAAAAGGTAATGTTACTCTTCGAAGGAGTCAATTTGACTCTAATTGCAAAGAGTAACCGAACTACGAAAATTACCGTTTCGTCTAATTTATAATTATGCAAACGTTGTTTTGTTGATATACTGGTTGCGCCCAATCACACTGATCAGTGATCACACACGGCAATAATTTTCAATTTCACTGAGGCAAACAGTTATACAGTATTTATATAATCATGCACATGCACAGCGAAATCGAGAATTCTTACCTAGAATAATGTTCTTGAGAAATTCTTATTTTAAGCAAAATTTTGCTCAAAATAAGTGAAAGGGGATAAATTATTCTTATCAAGAATGAATTTTACTTGAATAAGTAAACTTTTTTTAAGCAAGAATAACCGTTTCTTAAAACAAGTAAATGTTCTAGCTTGTATTCTAACTAAGAATTTTGGTATTCTTAAAACAAGGAAGGCGTCTTTGTGGATTCTTGGCAAGAAACATTGTTAACTTAAAACGGCAATCAAAAACGCTTGTTGCCAATTCACTTGCCAAGAATACTAATTTCAAACAACCAATTTATTTCAAACAACCAATATTTTTACATTCTTACTAAGTAACATTTAATAACCGAGCAAAGATTCGCAAGTTTCGTTTCATATGGAGACGAAATGAAGGTTTTAATGCCTATTTAAGCATTCTGAATGGACGTAGTTCGTTTCTTATGAAAATATATATTTTAAACTTCGCTAACTGCCAACTGGCGGAAAGAACTGTGGATTATTGTGGATTACTGTGGATAGGATTTACTGGACATTATGTCGCAAAATTTCCTGCAGAAGATTGCGCAGATTGTTTTAAAAGTGGCTGGGAATCTCAGTCTTCTAAGAGGTAAGGATTTAAAATTATACGCGCAAACAGACGAAAGCTATTTTTGAATTTGCCGCGTAAACAGTAAACGTATTTATAAACAATAAACAGATATATTCACAGTTTCAATACTCATCATTCCCGATAAATGAACGACGTTTATATAAATATATTATAACGTGGTTATACTATAGGCACTATGCCATAAAAAGTGTACGTGATATTGACGTTAGCTATAAAACCATGGTCAAATTTTAGCTGAAACATTTGTACTCAATCTTAGGATCATGATATACTGAATCTTGGTTACTGGATATACATAAGTTTTGATTAAGAATTAGGATGAAATAACTGTTTTATTGCCTTTTAAATTTTTTTATATGCATTCTTAGATGGTGGATTAACAAGTGGTGATGTTTATGTCTAAACCTGTAATGAAAGAGGTCTTATTGGAGAGTAATATCTGTGGTAAGTAATGCATTATAAGGAATTGTGCAATGCTGTTAGATTATTCACCTAAGCATATGGCTTAGTTTTTAATGTATAATATAATATACCGGTAATTATATACTTATTGACCAATTGATTATATACTTATTTATCATGTAATAGATAAAAGGAAAAATCATTGACAGCTTACCAGATGACTACCCTTTGTGCCTAATTTTATATCTGTCAGAGCATGCAAAACTGTGCATAGCATCCCCAATCATATATTTAACATATTATGCACTGCTTAGTTTCTTTACTCTTAACTCTGATTTCTCAAGTATGCTTGCTTTTTTGTTTTATTAGGAACATGGATTGAGGTAGTGAGCAAGAAATTCAGTGGAAAATTTGCTATACCAATGGTTAATTGGACCCACAGTGTTTCAGCACTTAATTTTCAAGGAAAAAAATACTCCAGGTGATCTTATAAATATTTTCATGTTTGGCATGATATACAAAATTTAAGAACAGCTGGTCAATAATCAAAGGGAAACATTGCTCAGGAATGAATGGCTTTAGCTTATGTGTAATAATTGAAGACATGCAGTGAGTTTGCATAGATGTGTTTGTCTTCTTCCATGAATATTTTTATTCAACTACTTCTGGGTTCATACAAGGGCTTAATTTCATTATCTGAGCTCTATCGGATACTTTCCTAAACTTGCCAATTGGCAATTTTTAATTAAGTCCTTGAAAGACTTGTTTATTTGAGCAAGGTATTGCACAAACCTAGCAGTACTTTGAAAAAACTATTTCTGTCAGATGTAAATGTATGGCATTTATATATTTAGTATGGCCACTAAATAAGTAGTTTTAATATTTTGAACTAAAATAATGTATAAGAATAATGTATCTGTGATGTTTCAAAGCCAGCTAATAAACTTAATTACTAGAAATGTTTTCTTTTGTCTAAAAATTTTGTACTTATTATAAGTAAAATTATTCTTGTTTTAAGTAGTTTTTTTCTTATTTGCAACATTCTAGGTAAGAATTGTGTGAGTAGGTTCCTTAATATACAATAATAATTTTGCTTATTTCAAGCAATGTGTTACTTAAACGAGTATTTTTTCTTTAGAAAATTCTTGTTGCAAGAATTGTTTTTCTTAAAATGAGATTCCAGGTAAGAATAATATTCTTGCCTGGATTCTTGCCAAGATAATATTCTTACTATACTGACAAGAACAATTTTACTTGTTTGTATTTTTTTCTTAAAATAAGACTCACGATTTTGCTGTGTGCATGTATTATGGATTTGGCTTGATTTACATGAAATTAGGTTATAAATTATACCGGACTGAAAAGCGTAAACATGCAGTGCTTCCACTTCCAACTCTAGGCCTTTATGTAATGTGATTTATTTACGCATAGATATATTGCCAGGCATGAATTTTGCATACCCTTTCCGCAGCTCAGTTTTCTGAGCATCAATAATGACACATTAAATTTTACGCCGTTTTGGGATAATTTTGGTTAGGAGTAATGGTTCTCGTAGCCGCTTTATTTCTGTTAAACAAAACGATATTTATTAATACATTGCATTAAAATTCCAAATAGTTACGCTCAGAAAAGGGTGGAGGCAAATTACCGCCAGCACCTGTAGATACGGCTTACGACCATCACTAATTTAGATATAACGTTCCTCTCTCTATATATATCAGCTACAGTAAATCGTCCAATGTACATAATTGTTAGCGGAGGCTTTGGGGAGGAGGTGGGTTCAACTTTAAAGGAGATCTGTCTTTCGCGATGTCACGCTTAAACTGACCGTTTATGGTTTGGGTATTCGGTCTTTGTTAGTTTTCGATTTGCTGCTGGCCATTGACCACCTTTCCCATATTGCGTGCCATCCATTACCTGTCGGTCTTTTAGATAGGACGCAAAGCCCATATATAAGATTTTTAATTATCGTCGGCAAGGCGTATCCCCTTGGGGGTACACCTTGCCTTAATAGTCTATTTATAAAATCACATTACATAAATTTCTTATTTCCTTCGTAAATATTTTGTTTTATGTAATGTGATTTATTTACGCATAGATATATTGCCAGGCATGAATTTTGCATACTCTTTCCGCAGCTCAGTTTTCTGAGCATCAATAATGACACATTAAATTTTACACCGTTTTGGGATAATTTTGGCTAGGAGTAATGGTTCTCCTAGCCGCTTTATTTCTGTTAAAAAAAGATATTTATTAATACATTGCATTAAAATTCCAAATAGTTACGCTCAGAAAAGGGTGGAGGCAAATTACCGCCAAAACAACGAAGCAAAGCAAGTTGACCCCACCCCAAGGAAAGGGATGCATGCAGAAAGTTTCAGAAAGTTTCGTAATACATTAATACAGGATCAGCGGTCTGCGCGACCGTATAAACGAACATGGGCAAAAAGGCACTTACAAAGCCCGTTAAAAGGCATAGATTATCGGCCCTTGCTGATAATCTACACTTAACTGATATTAGTTTAGCAGAGTCACAATATTACCGCGCCCAGAAGAAGCTTCTCCATCACCCTGTTATAAGCACTTTATTTCCCCCCCCCGGAATGCAAACGATCGCCCTTGCTGACCATGTGCAAGCTGAGGAAGAAATAAAATAACCGCACAATTCGAGCAGAAAACTCCCCGCACGTTTTACGCTCGAAAATTCATCCAAACTATGTTGATAGGGAAGAAAAACGTATATATTTGAGGAATGCGTTCGATTTCCAACGCCCCATAGTTCGAATTTGGGCATCAGAGTGCCCGTGTTCAGCTGCGTGGGAAGCGGCGCCTATTCGAAATGAATGAGACTTATATTTGGAAGTATCGAGTCCACAGAAGCGGAAAGCCTTTTTAAGAAGATTGGCAAACTCGTCACACGAGACTGGAATGCCCAGTTGTGATAGAAAAATAGCTCCGGGCTGGGTACCTCGCAAAATCATGTACTCCTCTAATAAGCGAACAGGACAGCATGCCGTTTGCCTGTAAATTTCCAAACTAAAAGGTCTACTGTTATAATTGTGCTTGAAGTCCTCGAAAGTCAACCTTATGCCTGCAACCCGGCCATCATCGGAGATATTTTGGAGAGTTGTCGCAATTGAAGGGGTTGGTTATTTGACTTCTTAGTTATTTCTCCAATTCTCAGGAACGCGAAAAATGCTAAAGAGCACATTGCCCGGAATTGACATATTTGGTACGGTGACCCAGCAATATGAGGCGCAGCCTCAATAAGACGATTGAGAATTGGTAAAGTTATAGGCAACCTACTATCTAAGCGGAAGCCTTTCTTACCATACCCCTTTAAGATTTGCGTTACGTAGAAAACTCTCGTTGGATCCGGTAGATCGGACATGCGATGAGTATAACCAAGTGCAGATACATAAGTGTTAACTGTTGAAGAGGCGTACTTGAGGTCAAATAAGTACGCTATGAATAACGCAACGACTGAGGGCGACAAAGGCAAAGTGAACGATCCCTCATTAAAAATTGCCACATGAAATTGCGTAAAAAGTGCCCATGCCCGTTTATAAGTCGGCACTGAAGAAGGTTGCAAGCTACTTTGAGCTAATTGAGAAACTATAGTCGCCAATTTTCCGGCAGCAGGTGAAAGGGAATAGGCGTTGGAGCTCGATGCATGTCGGCCGGCGCCAATTGTGAAAATTTTTGGAGCTGTAAACGAGACAAACAATCAGCTAGGACATTTTGTTTACCCGGTATATGCTTTGCTTTGAATAAAATATTGTATTCTAAACAAACTAAAACCATCCGGCGAACGAGTGTCATGATATAAGAATCCTTTGATGTTTGCTTATTAATAACAGACACCAAAGCTTCATTATCCGTGAGAAACAAAATACAATGATTGCGCATTTTTGATCCCCATAAACACAGGCTGAGGACAATCGGATATAGCTCTAGAACGGCAATATTGTAACTCCGCCAGTCAGTTGGCCATGCTCCATAGCACCAGTCGCAACCAAACAGGGCCCCAAAACCAATACTACCCGAAGCGTCAGTATATAAATTCAAATGGGAGTTATTACGCCAATGGTTGTGCAAAAAGAATGATTTGCCGTTAAAATTCGACAGAACCGTTTGCCAGACACGAAGATCATGTTTCACACTTTGCGTTAAGCGAATAAAGAAATGAGGGTGTGAAATGCCATGCGTTAGATCAATTAAGCGTCGCAGGAATGCGCGACCTGGCATAATGACGGAACATGCGAAATTAAGTAATCCAATTAAGGACTGAAGTTCTTTGAGTGTAACCTTTTTACGAATTAAAAAGCGTGCGATAGAATGAACACATTTCTCGATTTTATCCATCGGCAATCGGGCCTGGAATTGTATTGTATCTAATTCAATCCCAGCGAACGTTAAGGTTGTTGAGGGACCCATGGTTTTTCCCGGTGCTATAGGCACGCCAATGAAATCACAAAGAGCAATGAATACTTGTAAGTTTGTTTTACAAGCAGAATAATCCGGTGCAACAAACAGGAAGTCGTCGAGCAAATGAAGGAGTTTGCCGATGTTAAGCCTTTTCCTAGCGATCCATTCGATAGCCGTACTAAAAATCTCAAAAGTGCGACACGAACTGGAGCAACCCATTGGCATTGCCCGGTCGTAATAATACAAACTCCGCCATTTTATGCCAAAGAGGTGATAATCCGCTGGGCTGATAGGAATGATTCGAAAAGCATTTTTTATATCTGTTTTCGCCAGGAAACAACCCCGGCCCGCTTTTTTAATAAGTTGAATAGCGTCGTCAACGATAGCGTACCGCACAGATGTTTCGAAATCGGATATACCATCATTAACCGATGCTCCCTTTGGAAACGATAAATGATGAATCATGCGAAAATCACCCGGTTGTTTTTTAGGAACCAGGCCCAAAGGCGAAACACGAAAATTTGGAAAGGGCGGATAATTAAATGGCCCAGCAAGGCGAGATGCCTCTAACTCTTTCGTTAATTTTTGGTCAACCGCTTCTGGTTTGTCAAGAGCAGACCGTAAATTTATTGCTTCAAACGACTGTTCTGTGCCAGAGAAATGAATGCGAAAACCCGAAGTAAATCCGGAAATTAGTGTATCAACAATACTTGGATTATAACCTTCTAACAATATTTGTAAATTATGAAGTTTTACGGGTGTTGGCAACGGACGTTGTTGAAATAGGCCTAGGCGATCGATCAGTGGGAGATGAAAATTACAATTCACGATACGGTGCGATCCGTTGCATTTAAAACAAATGTGCTTGAAATCACAACCGGCACAAAACGTTCCGCGATGAAACTTAAAACAATATCCCCGAGGAACAGACACTTTTGAAGGGTGGCGCGTATGATTGCTGCCTTGCGTGTTCGGCTTAAAAGTAGTGGGATATTGACATTTCAACCATAACTCCCAGTGAACAGTCGCCCAGGGAACGCGCGTGGCCTGTGTTTGGCGCAAAAATCGAAAATTCTCATCGTAGTAAAACCAATTATGACCCCTATTGGCCAAATCCTGGATGATTTGACAATATTTCATGAGCGCGGGGGACTCATGGGGGTACCGTTGTGTATAAATGGAAACAAAAATATGAAACGAACGAAGCCAATCGCTAATAGTTTTGACCCTTTTGGATTTCGCAGTCGGCTCAAGGAGAAGAGAAGCAGGTTGACCGTTGTCAGAGGTACGTACACTAATCTCGTATTTAGCGGCCGCGTCTGGGCCACCTGACAAAGTACTTATATCGACAAACTCCTCAGTCCAAATTTTAAGCTTTATTTTATCCGGAATCCGCGAATCAAGAGGCAAAGCGGCAGAGTGGAACGATTCCCGTGGACCCGGGGCACTTGAACATTGAAGAGAAAAAGGAGTGGTCTGACCTGTAAGGTTTTCTTGTATGGACGTGAGCGCGTCGTTGACCAGAGAATCTGCATTGGGACCCTGGTTTGAGATTTCGATACCGGAGGTAGAATCCGTTGGGGCAGACGCCATTGTGGATGTGGAAGACGCAGAGGTTGGTAAGAAACCAGCTAGCTTTTGCGTGACTGCCTCGGTAACCGAAGACACCAGCGTTGAGATAAGCTCACTCGAAAGAGAGGGCAAAGTCACTTGACTCACGGGCACAGTTGACGTTGACGGGGCGGCACCAACAGATACAGCATTGGACGAACTTCGAGTTCGACGAGATGTTGTTGGTTGGTTCTGAACAGACTCTCGCAAAAACGGCTGATGGAGCGGCGACACGCTTAGAATGACGTACGGGTGGCATTCTAAGAAATAAAACTTTAAAAGCAGAAATAGATACTTATGGCGTAATGAGTTTTTAGATAGT
>NW_021163640.1:0-30736 GCF_004324835.1 Dendronephthya gigantea | reverse complement strand
GATAAATATAAGAGAATTCTTTTCTCACTCAAATTAAAGCTGGACGTATATTTCCCAGTTCAAAACAAAGCTGAAATTAATGAACGGGATTTGGCAAAACCGAGATTTTGGCGTCCAATTCGGAATTCTGTTGACCTTGTTATTCATTCATAACACGGAAACCACAATGAAACGACACACTGCATGCGTTTCCTCTTGCGCAAATATAATTCTTCGATTTACATCGACGGAAATGCCTCCCACGTATTGCGAGACAACAAGCATGCGGGCATTTGTATCGAGTTTCTCCTTATTTCACTAAAATGACATAAAATTGTTTGAAGCGTTTAAAAACAAACAACGGCCAGCTAGAAATTTTTCATGCGTAATCGTGGTCACTCAGTACGTCTTTGATTCGAGTTATTTTCATCTTAACAAAATAATTGGATCTTATACATATAAACCTTAATAAGGAAGTCGCAGAGTTTCAAAGCGCTTTTATACTCTAATTGACTAAATAGCCTAACTGCTTGTCCTTTTTTGTTTTTTTTTCGCTGAATATCTGTTATTTTTGCGATAGAGACGAAGCATTATTAATCAAGAAACCCGATCTCTCAAAGATCCTTTATCCCATTGTGGGCCGTCTATGACTGGCTGCTTGTCTTAGAATTTTTTAAAGACGCTGCGCGATTGGACGAACTTGATTAGGAGAGGATATATTAACTGTTCCCAGAATACATGCAAGCCCCCCGTTGTGATTGTTTTTGTTTACGTATACGTTATACTGGAAACTATTTAAAACCCGTCTACACAACAATTTTCTCAGTCGCGTTCAGTTGGCATTGGTGAACCTTGTGATAACAGAGGCCCCGAATACAGAATAAAAAGAAATTAGAAAAAAGAATTCTGCTGTACGTCTTCTGAAACATCAACAAAATTCAAACATTGAATTGTACTTTGTCAAGGATTGCATCCAATATTCAGTAAAGTAAGTTATCTGTTATTAACCATTCATACATAGTAAGATATAACAATTCTATACAATACATCGAAAAATTTGATTATAGCTGCTGTGTGTTGACGTTCCCGCTGGAATGCGCGTACACGGGCCTACACGATTTTTAAATTCACTTTTGCGACAAAATGTCGAATTTCAGAAAAGCCATTTTTAGACATACTTAGAATTTCATAAACATACTTCGTATTATTAAGAAATTGCATTCTTTAGTGTGTTTTTGTTATCACGTTTTACTGAAAATTCGATCAAAAACTGCATGAGGTTGCACCGTGTTTATTGTGAGGTCTATTTAACGCAGCTAAATGAATTTGATTTAAATATATTGCAACTTGAAAAATGCATCAACTTTGACCTTTACAATCGCCTGACTTTATAATTCTGCGAATGGTTTCACGTTTCGTTGATTGCCAAGCTTCGAAAAAACAAATGTATATATAGACGCGCTATATGTATATTTTATTTCTTGTTAGATAAAGTTAGCAAATATGTTTAGTGTGCCATGCATTCACAACAGTCCGAAACGGAAATTACGAAATGATGCAAAGTAAACCTCGAAGTAAACATCCATACACGGCATCTCCTATAAGTCTAATTGCCGTGATATTATCAATTATTCCTTTCCGATTCTTTTCGTAAACTGTATCCGACTTGTACTAACAACGAGTCAAATATACTGTTTGTCAGTTGTGTTTACGAACGTAACTCACTAATTGTACCGCGTATCTTTGATAACGGCTGGAATGCCAAAAATTTAGTGCAAGCTAGACTTAATATGCTTATATAGTTACTAGTCGGTTGAATCCATTCCAGATATACTGCTAAATTTTGTAACTGCATGTTTATGTAATGTAAATTGTTATTTCATCTCTTTTATATATATAATGAGACTTATGCCGTTTTATTGAACAGGTTGATTGATCAATTCAGAATCATGCACCGAGTTGTGTATCTTTTGATGGAAATCCTAATTGTGGCAGCCACTTACCATGCTAAAGTCTCCTGCTTATCATCCGAAGAAAACTGCACTGGTTTAAAAGGTAAATGTGAGTAACCATACTGTAATCGGCTTTCCATATTGACGTAGTAATACGTAAGCAAGCTGTTTACAGAAAAGATTAAATGGTATTAAATTATCACAGGGAATGCAATTACTCTACAACCATTGAACAGTTATATTCGTCTTTGAGCGTCGTTTGTTGACTAAACCGCGGAAGTGGTTAATTTTATCCACTTATACAATTTAATGCGTGGGACATTTTAAATTGGAATAAAATAAAACGCATTAGGTTTCCCTTCATTCAAAACACCTCTTTCGAGTGGCCTGGTCAAAAGTATATATCGTAATTCTCTCAGGCCAGCCCTGTTTACATATCAAACATCCAAGTTAAAGTGCGGTGATTCTCTTCAGTAAAAAAGCGAATACAATACTTTTCGATAACAAATTGAAAACGCAATACAATTGCAGTTTTCTATTTACAGAACATTCAAATATATCAGTTCCTTTGAAGGTATCATTTCTTTACTTGAATAGGGTCATCCCTTTCAAGGTTTATAGTTTTGATCATGAAGGAACAATCTTTATGGAATTAGCTGTATTTACAGGGTAATAAACGTTTGAATCCGTTCATCAAACCGGTGAAACAAGGCCTCGAGCAACAAAGCTTGATTTAGTTATAAACACTGGACGGGTGCTTTCGTTAAGCCGCAAAATGAGATTTTTCAATATTATTAAACTATTAATTTAATTACGGACTACTGGTTATGTTGACAGTAGAGTATGCATGGAATAAAGTTCCATTCCGGCTATTATACATTTTTCAATTTCATCATTTTCATGTTTACACCGGTTCATATAGAATAGTACGTGTGTAAGGCCATCTAACATCACGGTCCGATAATTATATTAGTATATATACGGTTAACGACGGCTAAAAATAAAGCCAGATTACTCAGCCCGGGGACCATATCGGAAATGCGATTTTCATTGGTAAACGTAAATCTCAACAGCCCAGTCTAGTACATCCTAAGGTACTCGAGAAATATTTTTTCAAGGGTGAATAATTGGATTCGCGTGACAAATAGAGTATTCTGATAACTGGATTATGCTAAATGCTAGATGTGACTTGCCGCACAGGACGTCGTAGGGCTAGAATTAAATTAAATCTCCTTGTCTTAACCGCAAGTCCCCAACAAACAACACTTCAACCTAGACTCGTGTTAAAGCGTTACGAACTATTACATAATTTTCTATTTTCATGCGATTTTCCAACAGAAAAGCATGACTTTGAACATTGCTAAAATATTTCAAATTTGTGAATTTCATCTAGTCTATTTAAAAAAATATTGACGTATTGATGAAAATAAGTGATTATACAAAACTCATTAGTATAAACAGCGATGACGTGCGTACGTATAATTATTGAACATGCGTCAACTTTGTTTATTCAATTGAATTGTGCACATGTGAATCGAGTTGATCTTCATGATAACAGCTACAATTCGTTCATTTATTTCAATTGTTCTACCTTTTTAAAGGTAGACTACAGTAAAATAACGCTGTGTTTACATATTACATATTGCATCGTTTTATCTCTTAAAATATCCTGTGCTGTCAGAATATTTATTACCGTTTTAGTGAACTGTATTTTTAAATTTATAAGAGATTTAAGCATAAACTTACGAAATTTGGGCAAATTTCTATATCGTGCGGGAGTCCCCCAATGTTATGAGCAGAACCGATGCGCGGAAGCCGCTGTAATAATTCATAACATTTACTATATAACCATTTTAGTATAAATACACAACATGTAACGGAATTTCTATGGACTATAAACAGTTTTTGGCGTGTTTGGACCCGCGATTATGCGAACACAAAGCAAGTATGCGAACACGATCCAATTTAGATTTTTTATTTATTATTGGCAAATTCCCACGGGGGATCTATACAGATACCAATGGAACCCGATTAAAGTTTGCAATAGCATTATAATAATATTAATAATAAAATCGTAAAAGTGGTTGAGAGGATTATAAACTTGTTGGTGGCATGCAATCATACATGGGTGGTATAGGTTTATTTTTTTTTTCATATATAGCGATATAGTATAATTATATAGGCGCATACAGGAAATTCAATAAAGCCTGACTTCCATTGTAAACATTAAACTGAAAATTTGAACCTTGCATTATGCGTGCACCAAGCTAGCATATTATATTGGGAGTACGATAAGTCAAAGCAGTTAAGAAAATCAATATCGACCTACTATTTGGGAACATGAAAAATATCCTAAAAGTGAAATATTTCACGCCTAACCGCGTGCCCAAGTATTTTGCATAGTATAGAATATATTATTTACAACACTCTTGTTTATATAACAGATTATATATAAATTGTATTACTCAATTAGCTATATAATTATGTAAAAAGTTAAGTTCGGTATTCGAAGATTGAAAGCAAAGATCGGTACATGCGAAGAGGAGATAAGACTGTGAAAAAGCAATTTTAAAGACTTGAAAGATTTATTTAAAGACAAAGACTCTAAAGCTCTCCAATTAAAAAAAATAATTCTCTCTTGTTGCTAAGCCGCGGCAGTCTTAGACTGTCTCCGCCGCTATTTAAAAAACCCATCTGTTTTTATCCCTGGTGAACAATATAAACAACTCTTTCAATCCTTTGAAAACTAAATGCATTCGAACCATACGAAGTACGAACATATCCAACCTAAATTCGTCCCCTCTTTGAGATAATGGGCATCTATACTTATTTGTAAATTTATATCTGTATAGTTCCTAAGCCTGAATTGAAGTACATGTTAAGCAGACGGTTGGTGGTGACTTGGCAGGAAAACGACACCAGTGGATACAATTATACAGCATACATATGCTACACTAAAATACGTTCTCACCCTAATTTTGGTTCTCGAGATACCTGTCCCCATTTTCAAGCGATGACCTCATGTTCCTACGCAGGCGGCTCCGTCGACGCAAACTTACGCCGTCAATGTGACATGAAAGTGTTCGAATACTATTCATATACGGTACATCTAAGTGCTGAAATACGTGGGTGTGAACTAATCGGGGAAAATTTCAAAATTACGCCAAGCCTAAAAAGTATGTATTCGCAACTCTATGATCATTAATAGTGTTATGGTAAAAGTGGTTCAGTGTTGTGTATTTACGAGCATTCAATTAAACACAAAGATTATTTGGACAGTATATATATTCATTACTTATAGGATGAAAGGACGCTGTGTTGTTTATGTATAATCTATATATATATTTGGTCCATTTGGTGTAGTAATGAAATAATTTTGGCGGTGTGCAGTATTGATTACCAGTATATTGCTTTGTATCGATTTACGTCGGCGTCGAAGCATCCACGTCATATAGACTCATAATACGCACTGCGGTTTATATTTACATTATTTACTACACAAGTATTTTGGCTAATTTTTTGAAATAAAGGATAAATTGTTGCCATCATATACATGTGGTACAATTGTTTGACGAAGAGACATGGTCTGTGTTTTGCTGAACCCTGTGCAAACTGAGAAAATTAAAAACTAAAAATATAATTTAATAATGACAATTCACGGCTTACGTAATTTGAGTACTTTTGAGAAAATTTTCAAAATCTACCATCTGCATAGCAACTCCTTAGTTCGCATCTAATTATAGAACAAATATAACTATTTGAAATTACAATGATAAACTACCCTGCTAAAGGAAGGGTACAAATTTTGCCGTATTTGTGTATCGTGTAATATTGAACATGTCGTAACTGGAAGGATAATTGGGGGGGGGGTATGAATATTCATATACTCATATACTCAGTTCTTCTCGACAGATTTCTACTGTAAGCTATTGCGTATATATATATATAATATATATATTGCGTATATATATATATATATATATAATATATATATATATATATATTATATATATATATATATATATACGTATACACAATATATATATTATATATATATATACCCATTTGCAAAAACGTTGGCCGCAGATAGATATATAGATAGATACTCGAGATCTAATTAGAATTGCATATGTTGTGTAATATTATAGAAATCCCATGCCAATTTAATCATATGCAATTCTAATTAGACTTCGAGTATCTATCTATCTATCTATCTATCTATCTGCGGCCAACGTTTTTGCAAATGGGTGTATATATATATATATATATATATATATTAATATATATATATATATATATATATATATATATACCCCTGCGGTAAGACGAGAATAATATTTTTGCTCTCTACAAGCGGTCAGTATTTCCACATTTTATTGCGATGTTCTGAATTTAGGCACTTTGATTTTAAAACTTTGCTGCAGTAAGATTTTTTGACTTAAGCCAGATCTGCTACTGGACTGGCCACAGAGGAGGGTTCTGATGAATACACTGTGTTAGCCTAGCCACAGTAAAAATTGGTTAGGCTAAGCAGCCCAATCTGCATTTAAAAATTTGCTGATTTTACTTTTCTCTACAAAAATATTCAGATATCATCCCAAACCCAGTACCCACTTTCAATGTGTACAGTAAAGTGAATGAGCTACTCATCGAATGGACGAAATCGGACAGATATGTGCAACTTTTATACATACTGAAATGCAAACAACTTCCTATGGCTAGGGAGAGGCAGGTGCTCGAGGTAATCATGTCACTCGATTTTAAAATCATTGTTGTCATTTTAAAGAACGCATAGAATCATGTCAAAGACCTGTTACCCATTTGTAATATCTTGGTTATGAGTTCAGTTTGGATTATGAAGAACGTGAATCAAAGTTATTATCTTCATATAGTCAGTGATTTTTAACAACATTTAGTTACTCGATAATTTGGATGAGTAATAACGTCGTCATAACGATAAGAATTTACCAAAAAATGGCTAACAACCAAATGTACCAAAGACAAGTTAATTTGTTTTCTCAGTTATAATACCACTATAGAACCAAGTAAGATAAAATGATAAACCAAGACCCAATTTTTATTTAAGCTAAATTAATAGCCTATTCTAAATTATTTAAAAATTACGTAATATAAGTTACATTTTGCCAAAGTCATATGCAAATTTAAAATGCCTAATTAACTTTGTTCAGATCTATTGCTATACCCCTTATAATTTTCATTTGATAAAATGCTGAACATTTTTTATTTCTTTAAAGGTTCTCAAAGATTCTAGAAACCAAGATTTGAAAACATACCGTTGCTGTATTCAAGTTCATTTACCGTATTATGGTTTGTCTACTCTTTACTCCCAAGTATGCAATGTCAGTCAGGCTAAAGGTAATGATTGATAACTAGTATTTTGAAAGATAACTTATTTCATTGGATTGAAAAGGTTTATGCAATTGTAACTCATTCGGGAACACAAGAGAGTTTTTCTTATCCGGAAATCACTGGCGAGTTTGACATGTTGTTCCCTTAAGTTTATAGTAGTAGCTATATAATACAATGTATAGAGCATCTTTACTGCACATAAAAGTTGTATATATAGTACCATAGATAATATAGGTCCTGAAATTTCGAGATTTTGTGAACCAGAATGTTATGAACATTCCGAATGGCTAATTTGGAAGAAATTTCGATGCAGCAGAGAAATATTATTGTAATTGCTCTGCCCTTGTATTTTATAGTGGCCTTTGTATAGTGATTTAGCCAAACTGCCCGCAAAGTTCGATTTGAAATTCCGAAGCTCGATTTGAACTTCGTTGCGAATTAAAAAGCGGAAGTGACAACTTCCCCGCCCACTTGACAGCTTCCAAACATAGTTCGCAACTGGAAGGTCAAAAGTTTTCTGAAATCAACTGTAAATCACTGATCACAAAAATGCCGAACGGGCATTTTGATTGCCAATATCAAGCGAAATACCTGACCAGCTGTGACGGTCATAATAATTTTTATGCGGTATTGTACATTTACATGTAGAACAACAACCTGAATGTTAAACTAAATTAGGTAACTTAAACCTGAAAATATTTCACTGACTTACCTGGCTATATCCGGGATCCGTCTTTGATATTCTCTCATCAAATTCGATTTGTACGCTTTTTACAAGTTTCATTTTACAGAACAGTCGTCATACAATAACAAGGTGGCGAAATAAGGCGTATTTTGAATAGACAAACCGATTCTAAATGTTATTGAAACTGGACGCGACAACAAACCAACAAACACTGATATCTGCCATATGTATTAACATTTTGCCAGCTGCATGACAAGTTTAGGTCCTTATATAATATCGTCATATTACAACCGTTTCAGAACACATGATCTGTAATTTAAACTGGTTCCAAATTCAATTAGAGAAACGTATTTTTCTCGCAGTCAGTCAGAAGACCTATTTCTGGTTATGCTAATACTTTGGTGTACTTTCACTGCAAAACAATCAATTTCTAAAGAAATGAATAATTATATGATAACTTCCAATTTGCATTAATTGTCAAAATTAGATCATCCGGCTGGCTACACCGCTAGGCTTAGCAAGTATAAAGGTTAACATTGTATTTCTTGTTATTCTTGTGATTTGATATGAGTGATATCTTCGCAAGTTACATTTTTCTTAACCCAAATTTTGCAGTAATATTGAATTCGTAGGATTACGTCATTCTCGCGGCGCCTGCATAATAAAATCAAAACCGCTAACTTTATCGAATATCTGGCCACGAATCAGCTAACGATTTGTAATGTAAAGGTGCAAACCTGGTCATAATATTTTCCAAATTTTATGAATTAATTTATCAATACATTATACTTATGACTACACTACCGTTATTCGCTGTTAAAACTGGCTATTCGGGATAGGCTGTTGAGACAGACATTACGTAGCTCATATTCATAAAACATGCAAAGGCTATATTACTCGTATAATAATATATATAAAAGTATTAATTGACTGTGATTGGTTGATTTCAGCGCAGCTAATCCTAAACAACAGTGCAAAAATCAGTAATCACAGCAGGGGCGTAACTAGAGCGATAGTTGGAAGGGGGGGGGTGTGAGTATTCATATATTCAGTTCTGCCTGGCGGATTCTTACTTAAGGCATTGCACTTACAAAACAAATTCGTAGGGCTGAACTAGATATATGAATATTCACCCCCCCCCCCAATTATCGTTCTAGTCTCGCCACTGAATCACAGTGCAAAAAGCTGTAATCACTGTGAACCAATCAAATTATTATATATATTATTAGTATAAGTAATAGCATGGTTTCTCGTGAAATTTGGACATAACATGCACTCGTAATTTTTTCAAAGACCTCAAATAGCATTCGTGCTTCGTTATTTGAAAAACTCACTCGTGCATGTTGTATCCAAATTGCACTCGAAACCATGCTATTATATATAATTATAGTATTATACAGCTTTGCTTGTTACACTTATAGAAAGATCTCTCACTTATGATCAGTATACTTATGAAGGCCTATTTAAACTTCACGATAAGTTTTATGCAATTATCATTTTGAAGAATGCAAGAGTGCCTATACCAGTAATGCCACAATCTTCATTCAATTTTGTTCAGATTAGAATTTAAAGTGTCACATTTGTACGTGTGTTCATCGTACGTTCATATACGCCAGGGTACAAATCGTATGCGACAAATAGTGTAAACGGGCCTTTAGTTTCCTCTTTAGGTATTTATACAGGTATTATCATATAGAATCCTATGTAAGAAGTTTAATGGCTATAGCCTTTACCTATTTATAATACTAGTAATAGTATTCGTCGATGGACAGCGAGTAGTGACTAGTCAGTCTATCATAATTTTTGTTCTTGGTTTGTATGTCATGCATGTGGCATTATTATAGGAAACATTGTTGTGTCTCATTTAAAATTGGTTACCTCAAATATTTATTGCACCATAGGTAAAAGTCTACATAGCAAAAGTCAATTTCTATAAAATTATAAGTAGAGAAAGCAAGGAATAATTTCCACTATACTTTTTATTGCAGAGATCACCACGGCGACGTTTGGATGTGGCAAATCGCATGAATGTAAAACTGCTGAGGTTGACGATTTAGGAGAATTCGCTGGCCAGTTGCTGGTATATAAAACATACTTATTTGGATATTTATTATAATAAATGAAAAGCATATTAACTTTGTATAACTATGTCAACTAGTTGCTTCCAAATATTCCGAGATTTTTTCCCCAAGATGGATATATTTTGGTATACTCCGATAGACGTTTAGCCAGCCCGACGATTTAGTTCTTTCTTCCTGATTCTTTGGTTTTATTGACTATATAATATGTCGATTTAGCTAATAAAATCACTGGATCCACTGGATGCAGATTAATCGCGATGAGTATACAGTTATTTCGTTAATTTTACTGCAGTACAATTATTAATTTAATACAATTAAAACAAAATAAACTAAGATTAAGAAGAACTAATAAAGGCCAGAAAGTTAAACGAAAATAGTGGCAGAAGTACATGAAAGTCTCCCAGGACAGTGTATTGACGATTATTTCCTAATAGATCGCGATACTAAATCATGCGATGTTGCTCGTACAATTAGGGATTATTAGTACTCGTGAAGATTACAATAATTTTATACTAAAGTATATAACTCGTCCTACATTGTAGCCTGATGACACCAACTGGCCTAATATGCCCCCTGCAATGGTACTTCAAGTAAGAGAGAAACAACAACTACCACAAACAGAAAAGAGAGTGGCCCCATTGACAGCGTAAAATTTTCAGCTTTTATAAAGGATGCATGTTGATGCAAAGAAGACAAAATAGACTAACATTATATATATATACGTATACATATATTTCTTGAAAATGTAAATAGATCATATATATGTCCATAATATAACTAAAGTAAAGTATTGCCATTTAAAAGGAACTATACATCGTTGTGGACATTTCAGAGTTTTCCAGCTCGCTAAACGGAAACACGAAAATGGTGTACTTCTGAAACAGGTGTGCACATACATCATAGCTTATACGTTCTCTTCCCAGCATCATGAAAATGCTCTTAGAGGTTTTCACCCATATTGCATTAGGAAAGGGGAATAAAACTCTAATAGGCAAGGTGTGTGTTTATCTGTCAAGTTTTTTGAAAAAGTGTGGAACAACATTCCTCATGTGATAACATACATACAACTGCAATCTGTTCAAAATTTGTAGACACGATTAAGGACACGCTCATTAGATTTACGTTTTTATTTCATAAATAAAACATATAACAATTCCCCATATCTTTTCAAACATATATCTTTATATTAAATTCATCACGCAAGATCATGTGCGATCTATGCAACAGATATATAACAGTCATATAATCCTTTAAACGGAAAATATGTGTATAACAATATAGTTCTGTATAAATATAATATCATTAATTCTCTTTTGTGTACAACCACCCAGGCTTTTTTCACAATATACAAGGAATATACAGTAAACCCTCTGCTTTGACTTCTCAGAGTGAAAGCAGACAACTCTTCGACCGGCCCGAATATTAGCCTACAATGATGCGTAATGTCACTAATGTGTATGTGGGGGGAATTCAAAATGTTCCTACGCAATAGAGTTTATCTACTGTATACTCCTTTTACTGTATTTTAGCCAGCAGGTATATTCGCACTACGATTTAATTGAACAAGTGCGACGCACGCCTGTAGTCCCATTCAAACTCATCGAGTGGAATTCACTCATAAGCGATTTCATGACTGCATTTCCACTCGAATATAACTTTATATATTTTCAGTGCTTTACCCTAAATCTTTCTTTTTTTAAAGCTTTCTGAATACAGGCGATAAACACCTACAAAATATTTCACATTAATATATAAAATGCAATCGCCTTGGTAGCAATTGAACAGGAAGCAGCACTCAGTTTGAATTCAAGCGTGATTATGACCCATGCAGACGTATATATATATACACAGTTATTGCAAACGTTTAGTCCAAACGCCACCGAACTAAACCTGTGTACGTTCAATTTCAATCACATAGTCAAACTTAATTGCTGCTAAAACTAGTAACAAGACATCACTCGTTATAGAATCCAAAAGAAACATCAACACTTCAAAATGAATTGTTTCGGCACCTGAAATGGTCATAATGTCTTAATCATCTTGTATTGTAATAATTATGTTACCTATTTGGTTCATAAGAAGCCCCATTTCTGAACTAGGAGGTTATTGTTTAAACAACCTTGGCCAAAAAACCACCATTTGAAACTGTCCGATTTTAGAACATTAATATCGGAACTTAAGAAGCTTATGACGAAAAACATTTGCTATATATATGGTAATGAAATTATGGAGGTTATATAATATGTAGCCTCAATAGTTCAAAAACACCGCCAACCTTTACAAAAGTAGCTTTACAACATGCTCCAATCCTAAAAGTACGTTAAACTCAGCATCATTTGCGTTCGGAATGAACTCGGCAGGAGACGTCGTCACGGGAGATTGAACCTTCGGTCGATTCGTCACAGCTGCAACCTGGTTTGAATTGAGGTAAATTTTCTGATCCTTAATAATGCCTAAATTTCGTTTCTCTCCTGTGTTTGATACGTACACCACTAATTTTGCTCCATCCTGACTAACGATTGGAGGGTTTCCTCCGCTTTGAGCTATGTTAGATTTGACTACGTCGTATACAAGTATTTTCCCGTTCTTAATATTTTCAGAAAATGCCGGTGAGGATGAAGTTGGAACGGACATAATAGGTTTAGGTAAAATGTTTATTTTTTGTTCTGATGATGTGGAATTAGTTGCGGTGCCTTGGGACGGTGTAGATTTGGCAGTATTAGGTTTGGTCGAAATGCTTTGAGGTGATTTAGACTTTGCTGAAGTATGATGCTCAGACGATGCACTTACTGATGAAACAGTTTTAGACAATAAGGGTACTGTGATGTTGTTCAAATGTGCTGTGGGTTTGAACATTACTGTTGCAGGTGGTGAGTGATGAATGGGGGTGGGTTTAGGAGCGATAGGTCTATGAGAAATAAATTGGGGTGGTGTTGGTTTTGGAGCAAGGGGTCTAGATACAACGTTGGCATTGTCTTTAATTGGTGCAACGTAAACATTTTTTGCTTTAGATTCACCAGCAGCTCTTGCAACGGGAACAGTCAACGTGTTCAGGGTGTACAAGGAGTTAGGGACTGGGTATTCTGTTTTCAGAGCAGCTTCTTTTCTTTCAATAGTTGGTGAAAGGCTGTTCATTGAATTGGCAACACCGCTGGTGCTATCTGCTGGTACGTTTAATGCAGTGACACCAGTTGAGATTTGATTTTTGGCAGCTACACTTGCTTGTGGTCTAAAACTATGAGTGGTAAGCGCCTGTTTTAGTGTAGTTTTTACTTGACAGTTCATTGTTGTAGCAACTACGGAACTCGTGACACTAGTGGCTGCTTGACTATTTGTTATTAACTCGTTTACAGGCATAGTTAAGCTACGTGGAGCAGTCTTGCAAAGAATATCAGAGTTTGATACGCAAGTGCTCTGGGTGACGGTTTTTAGCTGCTCCGTTGTGGTATCCACGAAAGGCTGAGACGATTGACGATTAATGATAGCAGTGTCATTAGACATAACCAGATCAACTTGTTTGCTTTGGACGAAGGTAGATACTAGTTGGATTGGTTTACATGCGGTATCCTTATTTGCTATTTCAATGTCCACATTGCTGACGTGAGGAAGAGGAGATTTTGATTGACTAGATACATTATTTCCACAAGTAAGACCAAGTTTAGCAAGCTCATTTGGGATCTTACTGTGTTCCAAATTAACAAGAGGAATACTTATCGTGGATGCTTGGCCTTTACCTGAAGCATCTGGAAGGTGTTTCGTACTTGTAGGACAAACAGTTATTTTGCTTGCAACCTTTGGAGGAATGACTGTCGGTTTACCCGTATTTTGGGTGGTCACTGGTTCAAGGTTACTTTGGGCTTTGGTCAATGTAACGTGACTAGCAGCAGAAAAATTATTAACCTTGAAATCCCCTTCACATCCTGTTTTGTCCTCTGGCAGCTGGCCATTTGAAATATTTTCTGCCACACGCTTCAACAGATCAGGAGCGAGGGAAACTGAACTATTTCCTTCCTGACTGCTTTGTCCTGACCCATTCATATCAAAAACACAGGCAACATTTTTTCTAGTTGTACTAGTTCTTGTCTGCTGTTTACTAGAGGTTATGGGATCTTGTGTTACAGTCGTGGGGCTGTATACTGAAGTTATCCTTACATGTGTTGTTGACTTTACATTTTTTATCTCGGGTGCGTTTTTGGAAGAGACACTTCCATTCAGATTCGATAATGCCGGCATAGTAGTCGGCGTGAGCAACGAACCAATTTGTGTTTGACTTTCTGCACGTGTTGTTGGCAGTGCCAAAGAGCTAACAGGCGTACCGGATGACGAAACACTTGTTCCCTGTTTTAGCGCAGGAAATGTTTTCCTTTGTTCTCTTTTTGGTGCACTTGGCCCATCTTGAGTCCCTATGTTATTACAGGATTTTCTTTTTAGGATAGACTTAGGCGATTGATTTCCTTCTTTTCTATTCAGGCTTGATCTAGCCTGGTCGAATCTGACCTCCTCGCTGTTAGACTTCCGTTTTGAACGACGGGGTCCAACCTTTCTAGGCATCTGCTGTTTTCTTTTTCTTGTCGTTGTAATGTTTTCTTTACTGAAGAGAGAAAGACTATTCTGTGAATCCGTTTTTTGAGATACAGCTTTTTCATGTAACGGCACGGCCAATGTTCTTATGTGGCCTTGCAAAACGGTGACATTTACGAGTTTATATTTGTCTTGGTCATTAAATTTATCACAACTTTTTTTCGAAGTGTTTGAATCATTACAATCAGATTTTCCCGACATTTTCTCGTCGGTCAGTTTTGTCTCAGACTGACAAGTAATCGATTCCGCGCTTGTGAGATCATTTCTATCTAATCCAATTTCATTATCGCCCACCGCCTCTCTTGAAAACGTACCACCCGATTCACTTCCTTCCTTTGTACTTAGCCTAAGACTTCGCCGACACAAAGATGGATTCTTTTTAAGAAAATTTGCACGCAATTTAGCAGCCGCTGAAACTTGTCCAGCTTTACCTTTGAAACGAAACTTTTCTAATTCTACCTCCTTTTGACGAAGTAAATCTTTAAGTTGACGAATTCTTTCTTCTTGCTTTGTTGGAACTTGCTGACCAATATATACCTCTTCAGCGCTGGATTCCTTAATCGCTGCTTTATCACTCAATGTATCACTCAGTGAAGAACTTGGACGAGCACCATTGTCTTTGTCTTCTTCTGTTTCATTAGACTCAAGTATGCTTAAAGTTCCCGAATCGTCTGTCACTTCGTCTATCCGCTGTATGTTTGAAGGTACGTCAGTACGTGGACCAGATGTAGGATTTCGTGTTGAACCTTCCGATGTTCTTTCACTCTTGCCCGTTGGTATACAAGGCTGCTCTGCAGGGGTAACAATTTGTCGTGTAGCATCAATAAATGTGACCACATTTGGATTTGAAAAGGTGCCCGACAGAGAGCCAGCGGTAACACCGTCAAGCAACTGTTGATCTGCCCTTGATGACGCTATGCCCTGCGATTCTGTTCTGCTAAAGGAGCCTTTCACACTTGGTGCTAACGAAGATGAATCCTTATCCACATTAAAGTTAGAATTGGAAATTAGGTTAGGTGAGGAACAAACCGTTATCACACCACTTGGGCTGCATTTAACAACAAATGGCAAATTATCCTGGTTACATCGAAGAACATCCTGTGATGAAGAAATGCAAGGTAGCCTTGGTGAAGTTCCTTCAACGTTTTCCATCTGATCACCGTGTAGAAACACTTTATCACCAGAACCACACCCTTCATCCTCTTTTCCACTGTTAGATGCTAATGAAAAAACCGAAGTTATTAAAGGCAAACTATTGTCTTCATTAGGATACGCTTCCTCATCAAATCGAGGGACGTCAATTACATCTATTTCTTGCTCTACTTTGTACGCCTCTTCTTCCTTGCTGGTCTCTGAGTCTGTATGCAATTTGTTGTCGGAACTATCCAACTCATCGCTTGCTTTGCTCTTTGCTGAACAGTTATTGAAAAATCTACGACGTATTTTTTCTTTCGCTAACAAGTTGATGCTAAGTTTTGACAACTCCATTATCTTTCTCTAAAAAGATAACATCAATATTTTAATACATTACAAGAAAATATGCCAGAAAAGTTGAGCTGAAATTAAAAGCAATGGCCACACCCACTTAGACGGGAAGGAACGCTTCTTTATAAAACTATGCTCAGGTTATATAAAATATAATTCGTTGTATACGTGCCACATGGACAATCCAGTAAACGATAAAGAGCTAGTTCCTTGTGTCGTATATATTAACTGAATATTGACCTCGCTGTGAAATATCACCCCGAGGTTTTTTACTATGGATCAAGCGACGAGAAACGAGATTCATGCAAAAAATATCGGTCTGATACTTCACAAAACACACCGAACAAGTGAGGTCCCGATACGGAATATACGGACCACGGTCCGGATATGGGTTTCACGGACCGCTCGTAAAGTAACGCAAACTTCGGCTTGACAATTCTCGATATCACACTCAACCTCATGCAATAATTTTTAATTATTCGATGTTTTTACCCGCATCATTTAATTAATTTTAGAATCGTGACAGCGTTAGTTGAGATCAGTTTTAAAGATCAAAAATTGTTAACGAATTAATTATGACGTTTTTGCCACAGGAAAGTGTTTGGTGAAGTAAGGAATGGTGGTAAACAGACTTTTTTCAAGGATGACGTCTTCAGACACGAGGTGTCGACCTCGATGTCGTGATTATTGGATGTTTTTAAAGTTTTGACACAACAAGTTAATACGATTGGAGAAATTTGAGGCTTCTATAAACAGAAATTGTTAATGAAACTAGTCACACTACATAAAAATTACCTACTGTACTACCAAAAGAAACTAAAACACTTAAGCGCTCCACACAGTGGTGACAGATGGAATTAAATTAAGAAGCTCGCCAATAGGTTGTTTTACAGTAGCATAGGTCTGCTTGAGGGGGAATAGAAGGCTGAGAGGGTGTGTCTGCCAGAATAAGTGCTTGCCTTAAAATGTCATTAACAACCACAGTCCAACGACATTTTTTGTTGAAGGTTTCGATTGATTTTAAAACTTCAATTTGAAAGGAAAACCACTCCTTTTATTATGTTATATGGAGTTTTTATGTTTCTATATAAAGCACGGTAAATTCTTTCCTAATTAAAAAAAATGTGTTTGCATGTGAACTGAAGCGCTTTACTGCAGAAAAGCTTTCTAATAAAGCGTTATCTTTTTATGAAGGAAAATAAAACTAAAAATTCTCAATTGATATGTATCTAATTTTAATCACTTGTTATAACCAGGGCAGACTATCTCAGTTATTACATTATTGAGTCTAGCAAAACACAGCGGTATAATTATCAGTTTGCAGGTGCAAAATAACAATTACATCGTTGTTTGCTTTGCATAATTATAAGAAGATAAAAACTGTATTTGTTGTTAACATCTAATATACTTTTAGCATTACTAAATTTTAGCATTATTATAACTCGTTGCCAATCATATACTTAATTAAAATACAGCTGCATGTGGTATATTGCAGTTTCTGTACATTAAAAATATTAACCAAATACACAAATGTATTAGTCCAGCATAATTCAAATTGCTTTTCGCATATTTTGCATGAATAAAAGAACTATTGGCAAAATGTGGAATTCTGAGAATATCATTTTTCATAAGATAAAAAATATTTACTGTTATAATTGAGATCCTTTTAGCATCAAAAAGTAATATAATGAAAAAGCAGTCACAGAGCCGGAACTGGATATGGTACCATTTCTAAAGAATCAGCAGTATTGATTTCATACACAGGAAAAATTACAACATTAGTTTCTCAACTGGTATAAAGGTAGTTCAAATATTGTTATACAACAACTTTTCTATATCCGTCGACACAATATTTATTGATTTCTTTTCCTGTCCGTTTTCTTAGTTTGCTGGCATATCGAAAATGTACCACTATTCAGCATAGAGGACAGCTCAAGTAGTTTTCGACTAATTTTCCACGGCAAATTAGTACTAACTAGTGCAATGAACTTCTGATAGAAAATTTATCCAAGACTTACTGGGCATCAGAATTGTCCTCCCTTCTCATTCCCATTTGTGTTGAGGAAAGTAGCTAAATTTTACCACATGATCACGAAATAAAATAAAAACCTATTTTACTAGCCTAAAAATTTAGAATATCATATCCACTAGAGTTGAGGCGTAGATAAAAATGTCCATCTTAGCAATAAAAATGTCCCAAGGCAGGCTTAGGCAGCCATCTTGCTGGCAAGTGTTTATTTCGTGATATTTTACATTTGTCATTACGTCATTGCTTTTATTCTCTGCCGTGTGACCTATTTCACTGTTTTGGCATCCGCAGAGATAAAAATTCATTTAAAAATAAATTTATTAATTTATATCCACTAAAAGCCAAAATTACAAAATATTACCAAAAAATGGCAGAAATACTAAACAATTCACAGGAAGCCATCAGTCTAGCAAGTTACACTTCTGACAATTCGTATACTGCGTGGAGGTTGCTTTATAGGTTAATGTATGGTATTTTTATTAAAATGGCATCAAAACAGAATGCATTACTTTATCATGGTTTGCTGGTTCATATACCTTAGCAACTATAATGTATATAAACACGATTGTCTAGTCAATATTTACAACTGAATTGTCTTAATATACAATTCAAAACAGCAATGCCACTTTCTCGCACCTAAAGCCTGGTTCTCATTGGTCACCGACCGTCTGTGATGATATTGCCCGCCGGTGATCACTGGAGTATAAAGTGATTTGTTATTTTAAATAAATTTTCTTCCTCACCGGCCACCCAAAATACATCACTGACTGTTGGTGATTAAAGAGAACCAGGCTATATCATCGCTATACAAAAAATATAACATCAAAAATGACCGCAATAGCTAAAACGTATCAATTAAATGTTGTACACAACATTTCGACACACACACACTCGCGTCAGAGATGTCTATACATAAACAACACAGCCTTATTTCTTCTATAATTAATATACTTTCAAATCGTATTTGTACTTACTCGAGTACCCGCAAAGCCCATTTACACGATACGATCAGTTCTAATGCCACATTTTCGTTTGCACGCAGCTGGCGAAACAAAAACCACAGTGTTTGCACGCGAATTTATTCCATCAAATAAGTCATGGTAAGAATGGAATGCGACTAATTGTATCTTGCAAATGGGCATTAACACAAATTTACACTGAACTGCCTATATTCTTATTTTATCGATTTTCATTTAAAAAATGTTTGAATAATTAAATAAACATCATATATCACCGATTGTGTATATATTTGGGCTCTAAAATTCATGAAATCTGCGTGCTTCGCTATCCAGTGTATCATAAGATCAGCGATAACGAGCAAGGACAATGCCAATGACAATATCTCCCCAGTTGCTGATTTACATGTACAAAAAAGCCACTGATCCGGCAACCGGAATGTAGTTGAACTCAACATTACCAATGATTTGCTAATCAGTTCTGGGGTTTGAAGAAGTATAGTTTGTAATTCAATTTGTCAGACAAATGCTCGCTACTGCGCGCAATAGACCTTTCCCCTTTTAGCTTTCAAGCGTGCAATGCATGATGGTAGTTGATTATCAAGCAACTTTCATTTGCGACATCGCTCTGCTAAAGCCCGTTCTCCACTAGGCGAATTTGCTCGCGCGAACAGATAAAAAATAGGAAGCGATTCTACTTTTTCGCGGCAAATTTTTTCGCAAGCGAAGCTGGATTTCAGATTTCGCTTCGCGTCGCGCGAATAAATTCGCCAAGTGGAAAACGGGCTATAGAAGCGATTTTGTTTGTAAGAAAACCTTGTCAATTCCTTTTGCTTCTTTGTTAACTAAATCGCTCCTGAACATGGCGACTAAAATTGATCTCGATAATAAACTACAGTCACGCATTGCGCGCTTCACAGATAAAAGGGGAAGGTCTATTAAGGCCGACACAGACCGGACGCGATGCGGCAACGCGACGCGAATTTTGAGTTTTCAGAAGCATATAAATTAAATTCTGGAAGTAAAATTTGGAAACTATGGACGCTAGAGCAGTCAAAATGTTTTATTGTTATGTAATCTACAAGAATATCATGATAGTTTAAAATTTATTTGATTTTGAAAAATTAAAAACGTTGTAAATTCGCGCCGCGTTGCCAATTCGCGTCCGGTCTGTGTCGACCTTTAACACTGGAAAATTAACGCCGACGGACACAACCAAATATCCGAGACGAAGCGGAGCAAGTCTGTCGATCAAAATTTTCATAGCCGTTGGGTGGCTTCTTAAAATTATAGATATGGGCGAGTTTAAGCTTAAATAAAACTGATACGGTAACTGGAAAGCTCATTGATTGCCTAAAGCTTTTCTTCATTTTCATTTAAGCATTGCGTAAGCATCAACTACCATTTTTATTTTCTAGTTTAGGCGTACGTCGCAGTTCGTAAGGTTGATTTGCGAATTTACAAAGTCTGACTATTACATGACACCTTTGGTCAACAGGACGTAGCCAGCCTGGCGATTTAGTCCTGCCATGCAAATTTTAGTGCTTTTATTATGCATTCATCAATTCAAAATTTGGGTGTTTTTACAATCAATGAATAGCAAAATATTATCACAGCAGGACCAAACGGACGACAGGCTACGCGTCTTTTCGTTAGTAAAGTGTATGAATAATGTATAATGCATAATTGAAATTTCAGTTTGAATTAGCAGTGTGTGCATGAGTGTACTCGTTAAGTGCGACATCTAAACTTCATTATTATTGAGCAATTATTAGTGCTTAGAAATTTCTATTCAGAATGGATTTACTGGGAGGTGCAGGGAGAGTAGAGGTTTCCCATTTAGCTATCATTTCAAATTTAGAGGATTATGATGTACGAAAATCAGTACCAATTATAAGCATATAGGTGTATTCGAAACATACACAAACCCATGCCCGACAACTGTTCCGCACCCCCCCCCCTCCTCCAAAAAAACCCTGCCCTGCTGTGACTGCTGTGGATCCATCCCTATTTATCTCGCTGGGATGTAGACAAGTTAAAATTAAACGAGTATTCTAATTTTTCTGAACAAAAACAAAAATATTCGGTTACATCGTTACAACGATAATATTAACTTGACTAGACTAAATTGCCGCCGGCCTGGCTAGGGTTACTGAAAATAACCTCAGGAAATATATATTAATGGCGTTCAAATGGCGAATGAAGGCATTAATGCTCAATTAATTAATAAAGCTTCACCGTTTTTGTAAATAAACAAAAATGATGAAAATAGATAAATCGAGTTTAACTTTAATTACATAGGATTCAGAATATGGATTTTTCGGAGCAAACGAAAACCACCATACAAACCCAAAATCAAACAAAAAAATATGCCTGGAATGTTTACATCGAAATAAGTTACCGTTTTGTTTTTCAGTGAAGTAAGAAATATTTTTATTAGCTGGTTTCAGGGAAATTGTGGTTTGACGTTTTCGCCGAGTTTTTGTTCTTTTAAGCACAATATTTACGTGGATTTAAAGAGAGCAACAAACCTATGTATATACACACGATTTGTGGCTAGACTTGAGCGGAAGGGGATTTGCATATATTGTCCTTTCTAATTATACTATTACTTTCTAATGGGCAAGAGGCATACTACAACAATTATTCTCCGTTTATGTTGCTCAGGACCCATGCAGTGCCTAGGTCACATGGTATTTTGTTCGGTTCAGCTGCCATGTCCAATCTAACCGCCATGTTTACTGTCATACAAATTAGTTCTCACCGCACTCTTCATTTGCCGTAGAGTGTCTGCATTTATTTGCTCCGAAATAATAGAAATTACCGCAATAATATAAAGCAAAGTGCCAAAACAGCATACTCAATGTCGAAATTGAAAATGGTCGATAATATATCTAATATTAAAAAAGTTTCACACAAGAGGTCATAAGGGTAAAACTATAATTGTTTTTGCTAGATAATTCGTTTAGGGGAAATGGTTGAATGGAATCTGCCGATGAAAGAGGAAATCGTGCAAACAGCGTCAATATTTGCGAAGGTGTGGGGACGGCAGTAGGGAACAAAGTTACAGCAAACGGAAGTAATAATATTTTAAGGCTAAGCCATTCGGACGTGTCGTACGTAAGCATATATAATAATATTCTTAGCAAGCCGAACATTTAGAACGGGAACGTAGTTGACGACGGCTGATAATACAATGTGATTCATGATAGCAAAGGAAATGGACGATTAAAATCCCACAGGACTTGAGACGTCGTCGATAGCCGCGCCCACGCCCGCCATTAAAAGTCGGCGATTTTGGAATGTAGCACCTAAAGCGGATACTCCTGACTTTTGGTTACATTTATTTCATACTCAAGCCTCGAATCCACAGGCACAGTGACGAATTACCAGCCAAACCTGGCTTGGTTTCATACATAAACCATCACCGTATTGGTCTTTGGGGATTTGAGTGCATTTGATACTCCTGATTCAGTTTGAAATAATTATCGCGGCTGTATTTGTGTCGCTTTAAATTATTAAGTTATTGTCACTTACACCTGAGGACCAATAAGCTACGGTCGAATAGAGTAAGTACTAATCAAAACAAGCTGCTTTCCGTAGCTGCTGCGTACTTCCGCTTTGAACGAATACGATATAGCGTTTATTGTGTCTGATTTTATCGATAAAGGAGTTGATAGAAAGAATATATAACTTGAAAGTCTTGCGCAATGGCGATGCCGATGACAATAAATAAATAAGTGTTACTGTTAGATATATCATCGTTCTAATCGCTCCCTTGCTTGGCGGTCAACGAGAACGGTTGTAAAAAAGCATTAATATTATTATTAAACACACAGGGTCGTAGTCTTTTGATCTTAAAGCACAACGCACGTAGGGCAACGGAAAAAGTAAACAGAGAAACCATTTCGCACGATAGCATTGCCATGATATGGGTTAGCAACACAATATATGACAGTATAAACGGATTAGCCGAATCGTTTACTTGAGATATGATCAACCAACCGAAAAATGAAGTTGAAAATAAAGCAAAATACTTTACACGGCAAAAACAAAGCAATCAATACTATAGCAACGGCCACGACGTCCAACAAAACCTTTTCAAGCATTGCACATGTGCATATGTGCATGTATTTACATACGCTCCAAAAAATTGAAGGAAACAGATTTTGTATAATTGCTCTCGCCGACGTATAGCGAAATGTTTTTAAATAATGCGGGTACAAGGAGATTAGAGATATTGAAATTCGCCAAACTGGCAATTCAAAGTTTTAAATTGGAAATATATCTCACAGTCCACACAACATTTGGCGATAAAAAATACAGCAGCCACAAATGAATACGGACTATACAACAACTAAAAGGCACAATATTACCAATAGTATTCACAAATAAATTTCACTGTGAGCAAAAAGTAAACCTAAACTCTTAAAGTAACAGCAATACGCGACAGAAAATTTATGAAATCTTCGCAATAACTATTCCGTCCACTTGAGACGGCTTTGCGCTCACCACAGGTAAAAGGCGTTTTGTTTGTTAAAATTTATTCAAATGTTGCTGTGACAAGTTAAACATGGCGCCGATAAAATATGTTCCCGAATTCCTTAAACGAACGAGTTTTCAACGGAGTTAAACATTTAAAAAGAATTACAAACCTACTTCTTTTCTTTCAAACGCGTGTTTATCGAAAACCAATCCACAAACGTCTTGAAATTGTTGAGTTTTAATCGATATTGCCCAGAAAGCGCCTTTACAGATGTTATGTCGAAATTTCCGAGCATGAACAAGACCAAAGGACGCCTGTGAGGGCAACCAATCAGAATTTAGCCGTACGAAGAATTACCCAATCAAGTATCGACGCCACTTAGGAGAATTTATTTCTCATCGGGTTTCCAGCGGAAGTGGATTCAACTGTAAAAAAGTCAAGCTCTTCCGGTAAGATTTGTTTTTAAGGCATGAGCGATTTAATAATTAGCCAGTCTTTACTTTAAATCCTGATTAAAGAGTTTTAATGAAACGGCTTGCATCTAAATGGACAGGACTTCTATGAATCTTGTGCATTTTGCGATGAATCGAATAAAATCACACTATTCGATAAACTTCGACAGATCTTGATAAAATAAGAAACAGTGTCAGAGCAATTAAAGCCAAAAATATTCTGCATCTATAAAGAGTGTTTTCGTGCATAAAGCCTTTTAAGGATAAGGAAGTTAACGTCTCAACCCGAAAAACGATGCTTTGCACGTTAGCCAAGGTGACGTACTTTTAATTCAAATTACAGGATTTAATCCTTAACAATTTAAATATTCACACGTAAAGAATTGAAAAAACAACACTTTATCAATGGGTAAAAATCCGATTAATCCCATTCTGATAAACTACGAGAAAATTCAATTTTAACACAGCCCATAAACCTACAGTAAAATATTTTAAAGTCAAATACTCCACCCTGGTCATTGGATGCTTCCCATTGTAAAGTTGGCATGAAGAACTCTTGGAAGTGGAACAAAGCAACTCATGGATCTCTTTGTAGGGAAAAAACCCAAAAATATTAAGACTTAAACTTAAACAGCCAAAAGATGCCAATCTAAGTATTGCATTCTTAGAATGGCCGTGGTCGGATGCTACAGGAATTCTGCAATGTCTGATCGAGCGGGCAGGCAACCGTCACGATGTCTTCCTCTGCAAGCTGGATAGTTCTATCCACGGAGTAGTGAGTTTTTCAATGCTTAAAAAGCAGCAAAACTATGGAATTTAGCAAACAATTATTAAAGAGAACCCACAGTATAGGAATATTGAAGTTTAATCAAGGTTTTAACTTTTAAGGTTATATACAAAACAACGACCAATTTTAGAAATAATTTGACCGACAGATTGACAGAATGTATTATTACACAACATTTAAGAACTTGACCAGACAAGGAGAAGGTAGTGGTGGTACATCATGTTGGTCTGGCTCTGCTAGATTTATTATGATTCAATTGCAAACTTGCACGGAAAATTGAAGAGGGACTTGTAAAAGCAGTTCCTGTCTTTTCAAAGACCACTTTAACGTTTGTCCAAAAAGAAATGCTGAACAAAGGTTTCTCCGTTTCCGCAGCTGTGGATCTAGGCTAACAACACAGAAAAGCCATTCTCTTGAGTCCTCCACACAAATCCAATTCATGGCACGATATAAGTCAAGAAAAATATATTTCAGTCATACTGCCGAGAACATGCATACAGCTATTTTATAAAGATAAAGTAAATCATTTTCCATAATCATTTGACTAGTCCATTTTTATCTTGACTGAGTATATAAGCACAATAAAGATATTTGAATGCAAAATTATACAGGATTGGTCAACACCTTCTAATAATATTATTTTATGGTTACTCAGCCTTAATATATCTGCAGATTTAAATAAGCTCAGGCAATAAAGTCAAATTTTTTGGACTTTTGTTGACCTGGCAGATTTTTTGGACTTCTCCTCAAAGCGAACCCTAATATTGCCAGAAATTCAGGACATTGATTATCATGATGCCAGGATTTCGCAATCAAAGATGGCTGCCTTGTTATTACAGAGTTATATAAAACACCAGACTAAATTTGAAATTAAAGAAACTTCTATCTTATATATTGCAGTTGCGGACGGATTTAAGACGGGCAGAAACTCAGTACTTTTATGAAATTTTTTTTATTACCTTTAACAGGTTCCCCAGTAATGTAATTTCATCTTCTCAGAAAACACTGACTCTGTTTTGCTAAGCAAAGCAGTCAAAACAATGCACAGCGTTGAATAAACAAACACCTTGACAACAAATCTCTACTACTCAAAAAGGCCTCACACGCTAATAATCGTCAAGTAATGATTCTGAGTAATATGTTTTCTTTGCTGAAATGACAAAAGGTCGTTTAGTGATCATGCATGACTAAGTCCGATCTATAAGTTCTCGGACGCAAAATGAAACCAAATTGACATATTCATTTTCGCTTTTTATATTAAAAGGTATTCAGGAGAAAAATATTTGCATTGCAATTGCAGAAGGTATGTGGAATTGATAAAGCTTTATTTAATATAAACAATATAAATTGGAAGCATTGCTTCATTTGCAAACTAATTACTTTCTATTTTCTGGTAAAGTAAAATAAAACGCTGCAATAAAACGCTGCATATTAATAAATACAGTAAATTGTATATGAAATGTCACAACGGTCTCTAATGTTTTTATGGAATATTGATAATTTTTTAATATTTTTGTGTTGTTTTAGTTGTGTTGTTTTAGTTGTGTTGTTTTTTATATATAAGCATTTATGTAAAGAGATGAAGTGAGAAAAAGTTTTCGTCAAAGTAATCCGTTAATTTATAATGTCTGAGTTGGACACTAGTTCCATAACATCCACTGATGTTAACGATTCAGTGGAAGATAGTTCAAGTGATGGAGTAGTAGATATTGGTTCGATAGAGCCTTACCAAGATGAACCCTTAGCGTCTAAACTGAAAACGATAGCAGCGCCAGCGAGTCTGAAAATCTGTTAGAGAATGACGACCCTGACAGCATCCCAAGAAATGTTTTAGAACGTCGTTTTAAAAGGATACAATATGTACAAGTTTGGTAAGTTTAATATTTTTAATACCACACCAACAAGATTGGACCACTGTGGCATTTTAATATTCACAATGTTCCCTCTTGTTAAAGAGATTATTTTAATAGGGTTCTGTTAAACGTAAAATCTAAACACAGCTATTTTTTAGCAAAAATTTCTGAGGTATTTCAATATTAGTGAAGATTTATGCGTGATAGGGGCATTAGGAAGCTCTGTCTCCCATCCATTATTTCATATTTTTCAAAGGTTCAGTATTGGGCATACTATCACGCATCAATCTTCACTGAATATTGAAATGCCTGAGATATTTTTGCGAAAAAATGGGTACGTTTAGATTTTACGTTTAACACAACCCTATTTAAAAATCTCTTTAACATGAGGGAACGTTGTAAATATTAAAATGAAATAGTGGTCTTGTTGATGTGGCATTAAAAATATTAAACTTGCCAATCTTGTACAGATATTGTCCTTTCTTGGGATGTTGTCATGGTGGTCATTCTCACAGATTTTCAGACTCGCTGGCGCTGCTATGATTGGCATTAAGGTTCTATCGAACCAATATCTACTTCCCTATCGTTTGAACTATCTGCAGCTTAATCGCTAACATCAGTGGATGTTATGGAACTAGTGTTCGACTCAGACATTATGAATAAACGGATTACTTTGACGAAACTTTTTCTCACTTCATCTCTTTACATAAATGCTTATATATAAAAAACAACACAACTAAAACAACACAACTAAAACAACACAAAAATATTAAAAAATTATCAATATTCCATAAAAACATTAGAGACCGTTGTGACATTTCATATACAATTTACTGTATTTATTAATATGCAGCGTTTTATTGCAGCGTTTTATTTTACTTTACCAGAAATAGAAAGTAATTAGTTTGCAAATGAAGCAATGCTTCCAATTTATATTGTTTATATTAAATAAAGCTTTATCAATTCCACATACCTTCTGCAATTGCAATGCAAATATTTTTCTCCTGAATACCTTTTAATATAAAAAGCGAAAATGAATATGTCAATTTGGTTTCATTTTGCGTCCGAGAACTTATAGATCGGACTTAGTCATGCATGATCACTAAAGCGACCTTTTGTCATTTCAGCAAAGAAAACATATTACTCAGAATCATTACTTGACGATTATTAGCGTGTGAGGCCTTTTTGAGTAGTAGAGATTTGTTGTCAAGGTGTTTGTTTATTCAACGCTGTGCATTGTTTTGACTGCTTTGCTTAGCAAAACAGAGTCAGTGTTTTCTGAGAAGATGAAATTACATTACTGGGGAACCTGTTAAAGGTAATAAAAAAATTTCATAAAAGTACTGAGTTTCTGCCCGTCTTAAATCCGTCCGCAACTGCAATATATAAGATAGAAGTTTCTTTAATTTCAAATTTAGTCTGGTGTTTTATATAACTCTGTAATAACAAGGCAGCCATCTTTGATTGCGAAATCCTGGCATCATGATAATCAATGTCCTGAATTTCTGGCAATATTAGGGTTCGCTTTGAGGAGAAGTCCAAAAATCTGCCAGGTCAACAAAAGTCCAAAAAATTTGACTTTATTGCCTGAGCTTATTTAAATCTGCAGATATATTAAGGCTGAGTAACCATAAAATAATATTATTAGAAGGTGTTGACCAATCCTGTATAATTTTGCATTCAAATATCTTTATTGTGCTTATATACTCAGTCAAGATAAAAATGGACTAGTCAAATGATTATGGAAAATGATTTACTTTATCTTTATAAAATAGCTGTATGCATGTTCTCGGCAGTATGACTGAAATATATTTTTCTTGACTTATATCGTGCCATGAATTGGATTTGTGTGGAGGACTCAAGAGAATGGCTTTTCTGTGTTGTTAGCCTAGATCCACAGCTGCGGAAACGGAGAAACCTTTGTTCAGCATTTCTTTTTGGACAAACGTTAAAGTGGTCTTTGAAAAGACAGGAACTGCTTTTACAAGTCCCTCTTCAATTTTCCGTGCAAGTTTGCAATTGAATCATAATAAATCTAGCAGAGCCAGACCAACATGATGTACCACCACTACCTTCTCCTTGTCTGGTCAAGTTCTTAAATGTTGTGTAATAATACATTCTGTCAATCTGTCGGTCAAATTATTTCTAAAATTGGTCGTTGTTTTGTATATAACCTTAAAAGTTAAAACCTTGATTAAACTTCAATATTCCTATACTGTGGGTTCTCTTTAATAATTGTTTGCTAAATTCCATAGTTTTGCTGCTTTTTAAGCATTGAAAAACTCACTACTCCGTGGATAGAACTATCCAGCTTGCAGAGGAAGACATCGTGACGGTTGCCTGCCCGCTCGATCAGACATTGCAGAATTCCTGTAGCATCCGACCACGGCCATTCTAAGAATGCAATACTTAGATTGGCATCTTTTGGCTGTTTAAGTTTAAGTCTTAATATTTTTGGGTTTTTTCCCTACAAAGAGATCCATGAGTTGCTTTGTTCCACTTCCAAGAGTTCTTCATGCCAACTTTACAATGGGAAGCATCCAATGACCAGGGTGGAGTATTTGACTTTAAAATATTTTACTGTAGGTTTATGGGCTGTGTTAAAATTGAATTTTCTCGTAGTTTATCAGAATGGGATTAATCGGATTTTTACCCATTGATAAAGTGTTGTTTTTTCAATTCTTTACGTGTGAATATTTAAATTGTTAAGGATTAAATCCTGTAATTTGAATTAAAAGTACGTCACCTTGGCTAACGTGCAAAGCATCGTTTTTCGGGTTGAGACGTTAACTTCCTTATCCTTAAAAGGCTTTATGCACGAAAACACTCTTTATAGATGCAGAATATTTTTGGCTTTAATTGCTCTGACACTGTTTCTTATTTTATCAAGATCTGTCGAAGTTTATCGAATAGTGTGATTTTATTCGATTCATCGCAAAATGCACAAGATTCATAGAAGTCCTGTCCATTTAGATGCAAGCCGTTTCATTAAAACTCTTTAATCAGGATTTAAAGTAAAGACTGGCTAATTATTAAATCGCTCATGCCTTAAAAACAAATCTTACCGGAAGAGCTTGACTTTTTTACAGTTGAATCCACTTCCGCTGGAAACCCGATGAGAAATAAATTCTCCTAAGTGGCGTCGATACTTGATTGGGTAATTCTTCGTACGGCTAAATTCTGATTGGTTGCCCTCACAGGCGTCCTTTGGTCTTGTTCATGCTCGGAAATTTCGACATAACATCTGTAAAGGCGCTTTCTGGGCAATATCGATTAAAACTCAACAATTTCAAGACGTTTGTGGATTGGTTTTCGATAAACACGCGTTTGAAAGAAAAGAAGTAGGTTTGTAATTCTTTTTAAATGTTTAACTCCGTTGAAAACTCGTTCGTTTAAGGAATTCGGGAACATATTTTATCGGCGCCATGTTTAACTTGTCACAGCAACATTTGAATAAATTTTAACAAACAAAACGCCTTTTACCTGTGGTGAGCGCAAAGCCGTCTCAAGTGGACGGAATAGTTATTGCGAAGATTTCATAAATTTTCTGTCGCGTATTGCTGTTACTTTAAGAGTTTAGGTTTACTTTTTGCTCACAGTGAAATTTATTTGTGAATACTATTGGTAATATTGTGCCTTTTAGTTGTTGTATAGTCCGTATTCATTTGTGGCTGCTGTATTTTTTATCGCCAAATGTTGTGTGGACTGTGAGATATATTTCCAATTTAAAACTTTGAATTGCCAGTTTGGCGAATTTCAATATCTCTAATCTCCTTGTACCCGCATTATTTAAAAACATTTCGCTATACGTCGGCGAGAGCAATTATACAAAATCTGTTTCTTCAATTTTTTGGAGCGTATGTAAATACATGCACATATGCACATGTGCAATGCTTGAAAAGGTTTTGTTGGACGTCGTGGCCGTTGCTATAGTATTGATTGCTTTGTTTTTGCCGTGTAAAGTATTTTGCTTTATTTTCAACTTCATTTTTCGGTTGGTTGATCATATCTCAAGTAAACGATTCGGCTAATCCGTTTAC
>NW_021163639.1:0-30870 GCF_004324835.1 Dendronephthya gigantea | reverse complement strand
ACAAAATGAAAAGAGGAAGTAACGAATACTTGAAGTTGGTGAAGAAGGCTGAGAACTATTTACCTCCTGTTATTGACATCAGTTCCTCGGACCAATCTTCAGTGGACAGCGATGGCCTTGATCAGCCAGGAACCTTGCAGAAGATGAAAAAGCCAAGCTCATCAAGAAAGGTTTACCAATCTGTGTATGACAGTGAGGATTCTGAGACTATAAGTTTTCTTGAGTTCTGTTGTTAAGAGTGGTGACAAGAGAAGTGATAGAGATGGTGATGACAGGGGTCATGACGAGGGTGAGTGTGGTGGTGATGTTGATGGGGACAGTGGTGATGAAGACGGTAATGGTGGTTTTAGTGGTAATTGCAGTTATAATGCTTTTAGTGGAGGCAATAAGAAGGGTAATGTGAGGATGTTGGATTATGTGGGTGGAGATATTGAGAAGAGGGATGATGATAATGATGGTGATAATTATGGTGAATGTAGTGGTGATAGAGTTGATTGTGATATTGGTGGCAAGTGTGGGAATGTTAGAAATGAAGGCAATGATGATGGTGGTGATAAAGGTGGTGATGTTGAAAATATTGGAAATGATGGTGATGGTGATCATGATGTTGATAGGGATGTTGGAAATGATGATGGTAGTTACATTGATGGTGACAGTGGTAACTCCAGTGGCCAGGTTTCATCAATTAGTATCGATGACAAAGTGACATTAAGCAACTTCAAAGATTGGTTGGGGGGTCCAGATGGTGGCCGTAAAGATGAAAAATGTGCAAGACAGTGTATGCGACAGGTGGAAATGGTTATGAAGTTCATCACCCCAAATGCTCCGTCAATATCAAGCCTATTGTCCAAGTCATTGCTTAGAGATAAATGGCTAAGAATCATTGAAGAAGAGAAGAAACCTGGTACTGTGAAATCATATCTTGGGTCCCTTAACCAATTCTTTATTTACATGCGTACAGAATGTTCAGCCAGATTTGATGAGATGAATGTAAATGAGGGAAAACTTGTTAGTCTATCTGAACAGGTCAAGTTATGGGCCAGGTCTTCTCGGAAGATGGCCCAAAATCGTTTTTGGGAAAAACGTGTAGAGGATTTTGAAACCTTAAAGACGCCAGAAGAGGTAAAGCAGTTTGACATTTCAGAGGTTGCACGGAAGGCAGTTAAAGTACTTGGGGAATTCCAGACAGATCCCGATGTCTCTGTGGTATCACAGGCAGAATACACCATTGTGCGAGACTACCTCATGACTCTGATTTGTATTAACAATGGCAGCAGATCGGGTCCAATTGCCAACATGACCATGGAGGAATTTCAAAATGCCACACAGCAAGATGACTGCTATGTTGTTAGGGTGAAGAAGCACAAGACGTTTACCACCCATGGGCCAGCACACCTCGTCTTGTCGTCGTCGATTCATAATTATATGAAAGTGTTCATTGAAAAATTACGGAGATGTATACCAGATGTCAATGCATGCCAACCCATAGTTTTTTTGAGTTACAGAGGCACCCCACTAGATTCATCCCAAGTTGGTGCCCAAATTGGCTCATGTTGGGGCAAGGTGTTTGGGAAAAAAGCATCTATGGGTGGTGCAACTTCATTCAGAAAGGCTGCGGTTTCTGCCGTTCATGAGTGCAATGAAGAAATGCGAGGTGACTTAGCAGATCTCATGGTACATAACAAGACAACGGCGGACAAATATTACCTGCTAAAGAATAAGGGAAAGTCTGCAGTAAAAACATCCAAAGAACTGTCACGCATTATGCGTGATGGCTCTGAGAAGACAGAATCCAGTGATGGTGTGGAGAAAGAAGAGAATAAAGATCAGGAACCACCCGAGAAAGACGCTGCCACATCAAGCGTGGTCAGTTGTCCCAGGCACAAGTGGTCAAGTGAGGAAACAGACTTATTAAAACAACTTTTTGCTACCCAAATCCAGATGAAAAAGGTATCGATGGAAGACATTCGGGAGCTTTGCAAGGGTCAGCAATTCCTTGAGAAAATTCCTCCTTCCAAGATAAGAGATAAAGTCCGAACCTTATTTAAGTTGGGCGAATCGTCCCTCCCGCCACAAGAGAAGGAGTCTACAGAGGAGAAACTCAAACGTTTTGGCATGCCAATTGCTAGTGGTAAGTTTTTGTTAGTCTTTATATCACATATTGTATTCAATACTGTGCGAGAATATTTTCCTTGACATTTAATTTTCAAACAACAGGTCACAATATTTACACCTTTTCTTTGGTGTTATGGTGGAGATTTCAGCGAAGAACTTTGATTTTGTTTATAACTTACCTTAGTTACCTTTTCTCATGCACAAATATGGACCAGTGTTACTAGCCATATACGTTGTTGCTGTCGTTTAACTATTATAAAGCTTTTTCTTCCATACACGCATAATAAAACACCTATTGGATCCATATTCGTCCATATTCGACATTTCCCCGGTGTTTTAGAAAGAATTACCCGTCCATTTTTTCGTTCTTTCATTCAATTTAAAATGGCATTGCACCCTGGACGATCACATTGCATTACATTAACATTGTATTACAATCAATTGTATTTTGTGTAGAAAATTAGTATGATTAATAATATGATTGCCCAAGTTGACATTTCTTATTGAAATATAGCTTGCAAAGAGAAAGGCAGCAAAGATACGAAAGAGAGACCCTCCGAGGACAATGAGGAGGAGGAAAGCAGAGAAGATGGTGAAGAGGAGAGCAGCCAGTACTCACGTCCATCATCATCATCCGATGTAGTTCCTCCATCGTCACGTTCCAGAGGTGGACAAGATCGCTTGTTCAGTGATATGGAAATGGTGGAGTTTAGAAAGTTATTCTCTGCAGTCATTCATTCGGACAAGCCAATCACCACCAAAGTTGCTGTGTCGATGTTGAAGAAGAATAAAGTTTGAAGCACCTTACAAAGAGATTTACCAACCAGCAAATATACGACAAGCTGAGGACGGAGAGGAAAATTGCGAAGAGAGAAAACAAAAAAAATGAAGATATGGACTCTCGTATTGGTGACTAACTGACACATTTGTCTTTTAGGATGTTTATAATAATAGACTTACGCCTGTATTCTAAAAGCTCACTCACACTCAAACTCATTGAGTGGAAGATCTTAATCTTCTCATAACGTTTCAATGGCGGTATTTTCAGCCGAACAGGGGCTTGATTTTCAGTGATTTATCTTATATCTTTTCATCTATTCAGAGAGAACTTTCTCATTGATCAGCATTAACGAAATTTATATGTCACACTCGATGAGTATGAGTGTGAGTGAGCTTTTTGAATACAGGCGTTACAGTACAAAACAACGCTAACTCCAAAAATCAGCATTTTAGGGGCTGTTTACATGAGCCCGGTTACCCGAGATTCAACGAAGCGTGAGAGGACTTTGAGGTATTGAAATAAGTCTTTATGACACCAAACAAGGACATGCCATTGTTGTGGTGATTATACGACTACCAGGATCATGTTATCTGCTCATTTCAATACCTCTAAATCATCTCACGCTTCGTTGAATCTCGGGTAACCGGGCTCATGTAAACAGCCCTTTAATTGTACAAGCTCTCGACTGTGCTTATATAGTTGAAAGCTTGAACAATTAAACTGACTGTCGGAGTTACCGTTGCTTTATATTTCTTAAGATACTGATATATTCAGAACTGTAGATTTATATATCATAGAATTTTATGCAATTTTCTATCATACAAAGTGTCCAAGAAAAAACGAAAACTACCGAAATTAACTATTGTTAGAATTTGAATGAGAATACTTAGGGCTGCTTTCCAGTTACGCGTTTTTTATATGCACGTACACGCACGGAAAATTTGAAGTGCTTCTAATATTTAACATCCCGGTCTACAAGTGCATACTAAAATATGCGGAAAACTAAGTTCTTTCGATTTATTTACTTAGTTTTTACCTAGTTTTTTCAAAGATAACATATATAAGGATTTAGACATTTCCGTGCGTGTACGTGCATATGAAAAACGCCTAACTGGAAAGCAGCCTTTAGCTAATCACACATGCGTAAAATATCGGCACAGTCATATTTTCTTATTAAGAAATCGAATTATTTCAATAGTTTTTGTTTTTCCTGCATGGGCACGCTTTTTGAATGGTATCTTCCAATTTTTCTCACCATTTTGGGGTACTTTCATTTTTCCAAAATGTGTGTAAACAATTATAACAATGTGAAAGCAATTTTACTAATGATTTACAGAGAAATTTATATATAATATTTATATATATATATATATATATATATATATATATATATAAATTTTCTCTGTAAATCATTAGTAAAATTCATTAGTAAAATTGCTTTTCACATTGTTATAATTGTATATATATATTATATATATATTATTATTATATATTATATTTATATTTATATATATATATATATATATATATATATATATATATATTATTATATATATATTATATAATATATATATATATTATATATATATATATATTATATATATATATACAAACCCATTTGCAAAAACGTTGGCCGCAGATAGATAGATAGATAGATACTCGATACTCTAATTAGAATTGCATATGATTACATTAGCATGGGATTTCAATCATATTACACAACATATGCAATTCTAATTAGATTTCGGGTATCTATCTATATATCTATCTGCGGCCAACGTTTTTGCAAACGGGTGTATATATATATATTATATATATATATATATATATATATGTATATATATATATATATATATATATAATATATATATATATATATATATATATATATATATATATATATATATATATATATATATATAGATATTCGCCGTTACGTTACATTCGCTGTTCATTAAATGTTATGTTTGTAGTTAAAAAATACCTAGGTTACACTAGGGCACAGGCAAGTTACACTAGGGCACAGGCAAGTTACACTAGGGCACAGCCAGGTTACATGCACTAGGGCACAGGCAAGTTACACTAGGGCACTGCCAGGTTACACTAGGGCACGGACAAGTTACACTAGGACACAGCCAGGTTAGATGCACTAGGGCACAGGCAAGTTACACTAGGGCACAGCTAAGTATGGTATAAGTTTTTGTTAATTTCAAAAGCAATTAAATTCTCTCTTGAGCAATTTATATATATGAATACATTTTCATGGGATTTCAATCATATTACACAACATATGCAATTCTAATTAGATTTCGGGTATCTATCTATCTGCGGCCAACGTTTTTGCAAACGGGTGTATGTATATATATATTATATATATATATATTATATATATATATATATATATATATATATATATATATATATATATATTTATATTCGCTATTACGTCATCTTAATGCTAACCCTGAAAATCAATTCTTTAATTCTTCAAACTTTGGACTATAGTATATAGTTGAAAGCTTGAACAATTAAAATGTTGATGTTAAGAGATATCATTATGTGTATGTTATCAAAATACTGAGTAGTTCCGGCAATTTCAGGCTGACAATTTAGAGTGTTAGAAAGGCTAAATCATTGAAAAAATATTTGTTAATATCCACATCACAGCTAGAAAACCTGAATTGCAGTTGATATTAAACATTATAAATATGGGATAGGCTGAATAGAAAAGGATTTCCATTATTAATTGGGCCAGCACGGCTATGTTGGAGGTAGCTGAAATTAGGAAATTATTAGATTCTCTGATTAACCTGTGTCTTGCTTGATTCATATTTTGACTCTCAAGATGTCCTGTTTATTCAGATATTTTACTTTGAGAACTATCAGACCAAGGTCTTTTTGAACAAATTGAGTTTGAAGAGCGAAGTTAGTGCAAAAGATCGACCGAGCAAGCAAGGTTAATGAAAAATTTATAATATGGCACAAGGGCATGTATATTTGCGCTTGAAACAAACAAGAAATGCATGGTTTACCAACTGTCTGGAGAAATTTTGTTAATTTCAACAGCAAATATTAAATTCTCTCTTGAGCATTTATTTGGGCCCTTTTTAATCAGAATTTCTCAGTTTTTCACTTTTGATGGATCTCCAGTAACGCAGGTCCATTACGGGAAAGTGCCGGTCCATTACAGAGTTGTACTTTACTGGGGTAACAATTTTTTGAATTTTTTGAATTGGTAACAATTTTTGGAATTTTTGACTGGGGTTTACAATTTTTTGAATAACAACCCCTTACCCCTGACAAGTTACTCAACTGACAAGTTTCCTTGTTTAAGGACAAGAACACCAGGATCATACCCATATGGTACTCTTGACATTTATGAAACATTCATTAGGCCAAACACTTTAGCAAAAATGCAGACTACAGTCACTACAGTGCAGCAAATTGCGCATGACAACAAACTACAGTTTCTTGTACATCCAACAGCAATTTCAGTAAAATTGTTTAGTGCAATATGATGTTCATTAAATGTTTGTAGTTAAAAAATACCTAGGTTACACTAGGGCACAGGCAAGTTACACTAGGGCACAGCCAGGTTACACTACTATAGGGCACAGGCAAGTTACACTAGGGCACACGCAAGTTACACTAGGGCACAGGCAAGTTACACTAGGGCACAGGCAAGTTACACTAGGGCACAGCAAGGTTACACTACTATAGGGCTCAGGCAAGTTACACTAGGGCACAGGCAAGTTACACTAGGGCACAGCCAGGTTACACTACTATAGGGCACAGGCAAGTTACACTAGGGCACAGCTAAGTAAGGTATATGTTTTTGTTGATTTCAAAAGCAATTAAATTCTCTCTTGAGCATTTATTTGGGCCCTTTTTAATCAGAATAACTCAGTTTTTCACTTTTGATGGATCTCCAGTAACGCAGGTCCATTACGGGAAAGTGCCGGTCCATTACAGAGTTGTACTTTACTGGGGTTGTACAATTTTTTGAATAACAACCCCTTACCCCTGACAAGTTACTCAACTGACAAGTTTCCTTGTTTAAGGACAAGAACACCAGGATCATACCCATATGGTACTCTTGACATTTATGAAACATTCATTAGGCCAAACACTTTAGCAAAAATGCAGACTACAGTCACTACAGTGCAGCAAATTGCGCATGACAACAAACTATAGTTTCTTGTACATCCAACAGCAATTTCAGTAAAATTGTTTAGTGCAATATGATGTTCATTAAATGTTTGTAGTTAAAAAATACCTAGGTTACACTAGGGCACAGGCAAGTTACACTAGGGCACAGCCTGGTTACACTACTATAGGGCACAGGCAAGTTACACTAGGGCACACGCAAGTTACACTAGGGCACAGGCAAGTTACACTAGGGCACAGGCAAGTTACACTAGGGCACAGCCAGGTTACACTACTATAGGGCACAGGCAACAAGTTACACTAGGGCACAGCCAGGTTACACTACTATAGGGCACAGGCAAGTTACACTAGGGCACAGCTAAGTAAGGTATATGTTTTTGTTAATTTCAAAAGCAATTAAATTCTCTCTTGAGCATTTATTTGGGCCCTTTTTAATCAGAATTTCTCAGTTTTTCACTTGTGATGGATTTCCAGTAACGCAGATCCATTACGGGAAAGTGCTGGTCCATTACAGAGTTGTACTTTACTGAAGTTGTACTTTCCTGGGGTTGTACAATTTTTTGAATAACAACCCCTTACCCCTGATATGAACAATGCTAAATTTAGTATTGTACTCTGACCAAAAATTGGAAAGTAAATCCAATCACAGAGACAGAGTAAAATGTATGTACACTGTATCTCTGATTGTTCAACATACATTACTTTGTAAGAGAATTAGAGAAATAGTATTAGCCAAGAGTCAGCATTTAGCAGCAACAAAAGATTGCCCATTTTGCAGATTGCCCATTGAAGCAAAGGATAAAGAGCTGATTTTCATCCATGGAGCTCTAATAAAAAGTTATTTAGTCAGCATGATTTCCTCAGAGTGCTAATCTGGAAATCAGAATGCTGCTGAGAATGAACAGCATGCTGTCTTGAATGCTAATAATATAATAATGTCAACATACTGTTGATAAATATAAAAAATACTAATAAAATCCATTCTACATTGAACATAGAAATACACTGACTGTACACTCTGTTTTTTTACATTGAATATCAAGAACACAAGATGTCCACCTTTGGATTTTGCTTTATTTTGTAATTCTTGCTCAAGTTTTCTGCTTGCCATGGTTATAGTACACAGAATGAAAATATAAAAATGTCAAAATAACATTTCATTAGGGCAGGGGGCATTTCCCTTCATCCAAGAAATTGGTTTACAACAAAAATACCATTTTGGTATCAGATGTCTGGCCTACTGGAAAATTAGGTTTCTAAACACTTGTGCATGGGCTATAGGTTACAAAATAATTTCAGTTTATGGTTTAATTATGTAATGTAGTTGCTAACTCTTGATCTGGAATACAAAGGGTTGAAAAAAGGGCTGGTCAAAATAACCTAAAATAAAATAGAATTACCTGGTCAATTACTATTGCATAAATAAAGTCTTACTCACCTGACAAGTTTCCTTGTTTAAGGACAAGAACACCAGGATCATACCCATAGCTTTTGTATGGTACTCTTGACATAAATGAAACATTTATTAGGCCAAACACTTTCGCAAAAATACAGACTACAGTCACTACAGTGCACCAAATTGCGCATGACAACAAACTATAGTTTCTTGTACACCCAACAGCAATTTCAGTAAAATTGTTTAATGCAATATGATGTTCATTAAATTTTTGTAGTTAGAGCACAGCTAGGTTACACTAGGGGCTAGGGCACAGGCAAGTTACACTAGGGCACACTCAGGTTACACTAGGGCAAAGGCAAGTTACACTAGGGCACACTCAAGTTACACTAGGGCAAAGGCAAGTTAGTCACTAGGGCACAGGCAAGTTACACTAGGGCACACTCAAGTTACACTAGGGCAAAGGCAAGTTAGTCACTAGGGCACAGGCAAGTTACACTAGGGCACACACTAAGTTACACTAGGGCACACTCAGGTTACACTAGGGCACAGGCAAGTTACACTAGGGCACACTCAGGTTACACTAGGGCAAAGGCAAGTTACACTAGGGCACAGCCAGATTACACTAGGGCAAAGGCAAGTTACACTAGGGCACACACTAAGTTAAATAAGGGCACATTAGCTAAAAGTAATTTTGCGATAACTCCTTCAATTTTCATGCAAATGACCTGATTTTTGGCATGCATGTTAATTTCTACTTGTACTACCAGCTCACTAGATTTTTTCTTTATTGCTTGTCCATTTTATTTTAACTTTTTCTCCAAAATGCCACGTTACAAAAGGGCACATGTGCCCGTGTGTAATCTGAAATGTGCCCACTGAGCTATATATAGCTCCCACTGAGCTATATATAGCTCAGTGAATGTGCCCTTATGTTATGGAAACGAAGGAGAGGAATACTTCGAAAGGATTGCCTTTTTGTGCTAAGAAAGGTTAGTAAATTATTTTTACTGTTGCTTATGCACCAAGTAACAAGAGCACAGGAGCATAGCATTTATTATTAAGCGTATTCTGTGCATTAAATGTTTATTTACATGTCGCATGTTTATAATGTTTATAATGTTTATAATATGATGCCTAAATTGACTGCCTTTCAATGCTGTACTATGACTTCTTACACTGTCTTACACACTATACCATGACTTACACTCTCTTACACAGCTGAGTGATATTGCTGTACATTGCTCTACTATAGATTAACCTAAATGATCTGCCATTATCATATTTGCACTGCTTTACCATACACTGTATGCTGCTGTTAAACTGAATAAAACAATGTCCTCCCATACAATATTGATATTTGATAGCATAATATGAGTTAGTATAAATTAATGTGGTGCTTGACAGCATAACTTAATGCATTAGTATTTAATGATATATGTTGCCAAACAGCATAATATAATTTGTTTGGATAAACTAGCTATTCTGTATAGTGTATATCTTAAAAAAGATTCACTCATTTCAACCTATCATCTTAAGTCACTGTAGGTATACCAAAGAGCTACCCACCAAAATACTTGTCAATATCTATTGTATAAGTTGCTGAGATTTCATAAGTGTATGACTAAACCCCAGCCATTTGATTTTCTCAAATGTGCAGTGTTACACTTTATGCTTTAATTCATCCTTTATATCATTCTGAGCATCTAATTATTTGATATATGGAGGTTTGAGTAAAATTTCATTAGGTAATTTTCATGTTAGCATCAGGTTATTGGTCGTAGTTGTACCTTAATTGTGACTTAGGCAAAATCACTAATTTAAATAACATTTCATCAGAATGTAACATTTGTTTCACTCAAGGTATATTGATCAGTAGTTTACCCACAAAAGTACTTATTTATACAGGTGTTTCTACATTCATACATGTATGCAGGTGTTTGTTGTATAAAACTCTTAAATCCGTTTCAACTATAATATATCGGGAGATTGGTTAATTTTGCACTAATCATACTGATTTAGTTAATTCACTACGTTTTAATATGATGGCATAATATGTGTTGATATAAAATACCCGGTAATGCAGTGTTTGATACCATGGTATAATGTACTGGTATAATACAATGCAATGTTTGATACCATGGTATAATGTACTGGTATAATACAATGCAGTGTTTGATACCATGGTATAATGTACTGGTATAATACAATGCAATGTTTGATACCATAGTATAATTTACTGGTATAATACAATGCAATGTTTGATACCATAGTATAATGTACCAGTATAATGCAATGCAATGTTTGATACCATAGTATAATGTACTGGTATAATGCAATGCAATGTTTGATACCATAGTATAATGTACTGGTATAATGTAATGCAATGTTTGATACCATAGTATAATGAATTGGTATAAAATAATGCAGTGTGTGATAGCATAATATAATGACATAATGTGTTAATACAATATATATTAACTCTAACATTCCAGGAGAGATTGGTTAATTTAGCACTAATCATAGCGATTTAGTTAATTCACTACGTTAATTTTAATATGATCGGCTATGTATCAGTTTAATTTTTTGCTTGTATACATGTGTTGGTTGTAAAACTTTTTGAACTATATTATACGGTGATACTAACTCTAACATTATCGGGAGATACTATACTGATTTGGTTAATTCACCGCGATTCTGATTGACAAATTCTGCTACTAAGCCAATAACTACCGTATATAGTTAAAGAGTAAACTACCTTTTTATATAACCGGCCCCAGATGATTATTTTCTGTGGGTTAGGGTTAGGGTAGGCCAGAACCCTGTTGTATATACTAGACAAAAGTACGAAGCCAATGACTATATGTTACCGTAATTACTTAAACTTGGTCATGAAGTAGAAAAATGTTCTATCCTTTAATATTTTTTCCCGTAAGCGTGGAGTGTGCCCTAAGAATTTTTACAGTACATGAGTACAATGTCAATTTATAATATATCTATAACTCAGATGCTTAGAAAAACTGCTTTTAATATTTGGAAACAGTATTTCAAGGTTGTTTTAGCAGACAGCGCACTGAAAAACACGGCCATGGAAACGCACTCATCTTAACTTTTTGTATTTAATGTTTTACTTTTAATGCTACATGATTGTTTTACATTGTCTATACTGCTAGTTAACTCTGTCATATATAGAAGACAGTTTTACTGTTTATAACCAATGGCTGGTTGTTCAAAAGCAAGTTAACTTTATATATAAGTAAAAACTTTTAATGCCAGATGATTACTTTACTCTTTCCACAGTGCCATAACTCTGTCATGTGTATATATAGAAGACAATTTTACTGTTTAATACCAGTGACTGGGTGTTCAAAAGCAAGTTAACTTTAATCTGGGGCAGGGCGCTGTAAAACACGTGCATGCATGGAAGCGCACTGCCAATGCTCATCGTATAGTTTATATATTTAATTTTTACTTCTAATCCCAGATGTTTGTTTTACTCTGTCCGTAATGGCAGAACTCTGCCGTATATGACAGACAAGTGGCTCAGTAGTTTTTGTAAAGCAGGTTAACTTTAACATGGGGGAAAGGCGCTGTATTTGTATAACACGGGCATGGACACGTGCTCATCTTAGCTCAATATATATAATGTTTAACTTTTAGTGCCAGATGATTATTTTACTCTGTCTATAGTGCCATAACTCTGTCATATACTGAAGAAAGTTTTACTGTTTAATACCAGTTGCTGGTTGTTCAAAAGCAAGTTAACTTTATAACCTCTTGCTCACATTAGCTTTATATATAACGTTTTACTTTTAATGCCAGATGACTGTTTTACTCTGTCATATAGTTCCAGAACTCTGTCATATATACAAGACAATTTTACTGTTTAATAGTCCCAGTGGCTCGTTGTTCAAAAACAAGTTAACTTTATAACCTGTTGCTCATGTTAGCTTTATATATAATTTTTACTTTTAATGCAAGATGATTGTTTTACTCTGTCTATAGTGCCAGAGCTCTGTCGTATATCAATCACCACCAAAGTTGCTGTGTCGATGTTGAAGGAGAATAAGAATTTGAAGCACCTAACAAAGAAATTTACCAACCAGCAAATATACGACAAGCTGAGGACGGAGAGGAAAATTGCGAAAAGAGAAAAAGAAGAAAAATAAAGATATGGACTCCCGTATCGGTGACTAACTGACACATTTGTCTTTTAGGATGTTTATTGACATTCTACAGTAAAAAATAATAGACTTGCAGTACAAAACAACGCTAACTCCAAAAATCAGCATTTTAATTGTACAAGCTCTCGACTGTGCTTGTATAGTTGAAAGCTTGAACAATTTAACTGACTGTCGGAGTTACCGTTGCTTTATATTTCTTAAGATACTGATATATTCAGAACTGTAGATTTATATATCATAGAATTTTATGCAATTTTCTATCATACAAAGTGTCCAAGAAAAAACGAAAACTACCGAAATTAACTATTGTTAGAATTTGAATGAGAATACTTAGGGCTGCTTTCCAGTTACGCGTTTTTTATATGCACGTACACGCACGGAAAATTTGAAGTGTTTCTATGCGGAAAACTAAGTTCTTTCGATTTATTTACTTAGTTTTTTCAAAGATAACATATATAAGGGTTTAGACATTTCCGTGCATGTACGTGCGTATGAAAAACGCCTAACTGGAAATAATCACACATGCGTAAAAATATCGACACAGTCATATTTTCTTATTAGAAAATCGAATTATTTCAATAGTTTTTGTTTTTCCTGCATGGGCACGCTTTTTGAATGGTATCTTCCAATTTTTCTCACCATTTGGGGGTACATTCATTTTTCCAAAATGTGTGTAAACAATTATCACAATGTGAGAAGCAATTTTTCTAATGATTTACAGATAAAATTTACCTTAAAATAGCACGGGTATGTTGGAGGTAGCTGAAATTAAGAAATTATTAGATTCTCTGATTAAAAATTTAAAATCTCAACCTGTGTCTTGCTTGATTCATATTTTGACTCTCAAGATGTCCTGTTTATTCAGAAATTTTTACTTTGAGAACTATCAGACCAAGGTCTTTTTGAACAAATTGAGTTTGAAGAGCGAAGTTAGTGCAAAAGATCGACCGAGCAAGCAAGGTTAATGAAAAATTTATGATATGGCACAAGGGGCATGTATATTTGCGCTTGAAACAAACAAGAAATGCATGGTTTACCAACTGTCTGGAGAAATTTTGTTAATTTCAAAAGCAATTAAATTCTCTCTTGAGCTTTTTTTTGGGCTCTTTTTAATCAGAATTTCTCAGTTTTTCACTTGTGATGGATTTCCAGTAACGCAGATCCATTACGGGAAAATGCTGGTCCATTACAGAGTTGTTCTTTACTGAAGTTGTACTTTCCTGGGGTTGTACAATTTTTTGAATAACAACCCCTAACCCCTGATATGAACAATGCTAAATTTAGTATTGTACTCTGACCAAAAATTGGAAAGTAAATCCAATGACAGAGACAGAGTAAAATGTATGTACACTGTATCTCTGATTGTTCAACACACATTACTTTGTAAGAGAATTAGAGAAATAGTATTAGCCAAGAGTCAGCATTTAGCAGCAACAAAAGATTGCCCATTTTGCAGATTGCCCATTGAAGCAAAGGATAAAGAGCTGATTTTCATCCATGGAGCTCTAATAAAAAGTTATTTAGTCAGCATGATTTCCTCAGAGTGCTAATCTGGAAATCAGAATGCTGCTGAGAATGAACAGCATGCTGTCTTGAATGCTAATAAATATAATAATGTCAACATACTGTTGATAAATATAAAAAATACTAATAAAATCCATTCTACATTGAACATAGAAATACACTGACTGTACACTCTGTTTTTTTACATTGAATATGAAGAACACAAGATTTCCACCTTTGGATTTTGTTTTATTTTGTATTTCTAGCTCAAGTTTTCTGCTTGCCATGGTTATAGTACACAGAATGAAAATATAAAAATGTCAAAATAACATTTCATTAGGGCAGGGGGCATTTCCCTTCATCCAAGAAATTGGTTTACAACAAAAATACCATTTTGGTATCAGATGTCTGGCCTACTGGAAAATTAGGTTTCTAAACACTTGTGCATGGGCTATAGGTTACAAAATAATTTCAGTTTATGGTTTACGTAATGTAGTTGCTAACTCTTGATCTGGAACACAAAGGGTTGGAAAAAGGGCTGGTCAAAATAACCTAAAATAAAATAGAATTACCTGGTCAATTACTATTGCATAAATAAAGTCTTACTCACCTGACAAGTTTCCTTGTTTAAGGACAAGAACACCAGCCATATGGTACTCTTGACATTTATTCATTAGGCCAAACACTTTAGCAAAAATGCAGACTACAATCACTACAGTGCACCAAATTGCGCATGACAACAAACTATAGTTTCTTGTACATCCAACAGCAATTTCAGTAAAATTGTTTTTAGTGCAATATGATGTTCATTAAATGTTTGTAGTACCTAGGTTACACTAGGGCACAGGAAAGTTACACTAGGGCACAGCCAGGTTACACTAGGGCACAGGCAAGTTACACTAGGGCACAGCCAGGTTACACTAGGGCACAAGCAAGTTACACTAGGGCACAGCCAAGTTACACTAGGGCACACACTAAGTTACACTAGGGCACATGTGCCCTAGTGTAACTTAATAGGTTACACTAGGGCACAGCTAAGTTACACTAGGGAACACACTAAGTTACGTAAGGGCACATCAATATGTCAGTCAGTCAGTCAGTCAGTCAGTCAGTCAGTCAGTCAGTCAGTCAGTCAGTCAGTCAGTCAGTCAGTCAGTCATAGTGTAAACTTTACGGGGGGTAGATTGATTTATGCGTATAGTACCTTTTTGAGTATGATCAGTAATTTAAAGTTTTTAAATCAGTTTAAATTGCTTTAGTTATTAATGCACTATGTCCTTTTTGCAAAGTTCACCAAAATATTGAGGAATTTTGGCGGTTACTGTAAATTTTGATGCATTGCTTTTCCGCGGTTTAGGTTTTGTTTTAAAACGATTTGCGCTGTATTACCCCCCGGAACACCCGATTTTTTCTTACACGTCGCAACTGCGCATGTGCCGTCCAGACTTGAACATTATTCACGATGTAAAGAAACGAGGAGCGACGAGCATTGCTTCAAAACATTCCGGGCGTAAAAATCGAGCAATTCTTTGAGAATCTACGCAATTTATCAACTTATGTTATGAATTACGAGCATTCAATTCAACACAAATATAATTTGGAAGGTTTATTCCATAAATAGAGCTAAGAGGTTAGGAAGAAACGACGCCGTGTTGTTTATGTATTGATAGACTCTTACACAGTTACACGAATTTATATTATGTCGATAGCAAGTCGATACCTGGTATTCTGCATACAGTACATAAATGATACTATAAAAAACGGACATTTTGTGCAGTAATCAAATCATTTTGGCAGTATACAGTATTGATTATAAGTATATTGTTTTGTATCGATTTACGCGTCGAAGTATCCACATCATAGACATAATATGCACCGCGGTTTATTTACATTATTTACAACGCAACTATTTTTGCTATTCTTATGAAGTGACGGATAAATTGTAGCCATCGTATATATGTAGTGAATGTAGTCACAGTTGTTTGACGAAGAAAAGAGACTAAACTGAGAAAATCGCGCCCGGTTAGGTTTACATGGGCAACTAAAATTGTAATTTATTAGTGACAGTATCCGCGGCTAACGTAACTTGAGTACTTTGAGTAATTTCCTTTTGATTAATGTTTAACCTAGTTCATTATATTTTTACTGGCATAAGTCAAACAAAATTTTTATGTTGGGACAAACGTCTGGTTGCTTAGGTATTACAGGGCATGAAAACTTTGCACTATCCTTGGATCCCTAGTTAGCTTTTATTCACGACGTCAATGAACCTGATGATAAATATCAAAACGAAAATGAGGTATAACAATGTATTAATATGTGTGCACCATAATGGCATGTAGTCTTCTGTGGTTTAGTGTTAGTCTCCAATTTTCTTCGTATTTTACATTTTCTGTTGTTGTAGAACTTATTGGCTGATAGGAAGTGTTATTCCTTGCGTTGCGAAAGAATCGAGACATTACAGGGTCAACTTGCTATTACTAACAAAGGAATAGCTTTTGCCAAAAGCCAGATTGCAGTTGGTTTGAAAATTTTCGACATCTAGGTACTTCTCTGGCAAGCCTGGAAGAAATTGATGAGAAATGCGATGATGATGATGTCATAATTAATAATAAAAATGTCATATATTATAGGAAAAATAAATAGTAATAAAACTCTAAATTTGTATACTGATCTATATATGACAATTCCTTTTTAGTTTAGGAGTGTTCCATGCATGTGACAAGTTCGTTTACAGTTATCAATATACTGTAGTTTATATATCATCTTCCTAGTTCCTACGCTCATATTATGGTTATAAAACTTATCCCGTCGTAAAATGCACTAGAATGGATAAGCCTACTTACTCAGCACTCGTTGGAGTGTTTGAAAATTTGCATTATATTGAAGTTTGGATGCATATTATAATATTCGCGACTATTTATACCATATTATGTTTGTTATGATTAGCATGGTTTTGTAAAGTTCTTGTACGCCTAATCAATGCATCTTACGCGAAGCAATGGAAATATCTCTCTTTTTTATTTCAGGATATTGTTTAATTTGTGTTAAATCAACTATTGCTATCATAAGGGGATAATATATGGGAGTACGAAGTTGTGTGTTTTAAAATACGACCCTCCCAGCTTTGTTAATAAGCGCAATCTAATACGTCTTTCCTGGGCATTGTGAACCCTAAAATGGGCCGAAATAATCAAAATTTTCTCAAAATTTCCCAATTTGGACTTATGTTTGAAAAACCCTAGATCCGCCCCTGCGGACGTTGTATTAACGTCGCGCCGTGACGTTAATCTTAACGTTACTACCACGTTCCTACAAGCTCACAAAAAAAACGTTTACCCAAAATAACGTTATCTAAGCGTTCGACGAACGTTGATACAACGTTCATACAACGTGATTGTGCTAGCTGGGTTTGGTGTTTACCACATATTAGCACTTACCAGACGTAGGCTTCCAGCCGGGCTGGTAAATTTCCTTGTGCATTAAGCCAGTTTCTTTTGGTCCCACCTGGTACATAAATTTCTGAAAGGGTTATTTGGATGAATTCTTTTGAAGCATATCTCGTAAAATGGAAATAACCACAATGTTCAAGTACAACACACAACAGACTGTAATGCCTTACATACAGTGTTCTATGCCATATAGAGATGTACTGATCAAGAACTCAAGTTGGTGCCCATTGCCAGTCTCTGCTCGGTTTTTACTCAGCATTATGCACCATTTTGTTATTCGCCATTGACGAGTTAAGGTGATTTGGATTTCAGTCTAACATTAGCACTCGATGGCATTAACATGCAGCGACATTCGCGATCGAGTGACTATGCTATCGAGTGACCCGAGTTGTGCATGCGCACATTTTTATCATTACACAATTGGAAAAGCTAATTTTCTCAAACAATCAAAAAAGGTGTGCTAAAATATTAAATCTCGGGAATTCTAAATCTTTACAAAACAAAAACAGCTTATACTTGATATTATTTCAATTTTAGGAGTAATGAAAAGCGCATCAATTCATCCATATTTCGCGAGTATAGCGGCGATGAGTATGTTCCTTTTTTACTACCTTTATTCAAAAATATACCCTATCCTTTAGCTTTACTTTAGCGTACTATATCGCTGAATGTAGCAACCAATACCAGTGTAATGTTTTATCTATTGTTATACTTAAGTCTTTTCGGTGTCATTAATTAATTGATCATTACTGAAAGAAAGAGTGCTCGAACTGTTTCTGCAAATGCTATAGCCCCCCCCCCTCCCCCTACGCTGGTATTCCCTGCATGTGCATTTCTCTAATTAATGTTCAGTATACCATTTTTATATCTCTTCACTTTAGAATTCAAAGCCGATTGTAACGAATGTGTCCACATCTGTGTCTTGAATTCATCATCATCGGCCTCCTTCGGTCTGTGGTGACCATGGGTTGAAAATCCTAGTTGTCTGTCCTGCTGGAACAGCGCCGCCTGTGGCTGAACAGGCCGATGCGCGAATGGCAGTCTCTGTCACACAAGTCACACTTGTGGATTGTCTCTGTGCTGTGAGAGCGGTCACGTTCTTTTCTGCGGGCTCGCTTTTCCTCCGCAGCACCTTTCAGCCGCTCCTCTCCTGTCTTCAGCTGTGTGGTCGCTGTGCTTCTCCATCTAGAGCGGTCGTCGGCCAGGCTCTCCCAGCGCTCTGTGTCGATCTCAAGAGCTTTCATGTCCCTCTTGCAGACATCTCTATAGCGCAGCTGTGGGCGGCCAGTGCCTCTCTTGCCACTCGCCAGTTCTCCGTAGAGGATGTCTTTGGGGATGCGGCCGTCCTCCATGCGGTGAACATGGCCCAGACAGCGGAGCCTTCGTTGTCTGAGCAAGGTAAACATGGTTGGAAGGCCGGCGCGAGACAAGACTTCGGTGTTGGGCACTTTGTCCTGCCACGAAATGCCCAGTATGCGGCGGACGCACCTCAGGTGGAAGGCGTTCAGTCTTCTTTCTTGTTTGGCGTAGGTCGTCCACGTCTCACTCCCGTACAGTAGTGTACTGAGGACACAGGCATTGTACACTGCCATCCTGGTCTTGATGGAAAGTTTGGAGTTCTCCCACACTCGTGTGGTGAGGCGAGCGAGTGTTGTTGCTGCCTTCCCAATTCTTTTGTCCAGTTCTGTGTCCAGTGAGAGGTTGCTGCTGATCGTGGACCCAGGTATGTGAATCGTTCACGACTCCAGTAGTCGTCGATGGTGATAGATGGTGGCACTTCCACGCTCTGTCCCAGTACTTTGGTCTTCTTTAGACTAATAGTAAGCCCGAAGTCCTTGCAGGCCTGGGAAAAGCGGTCCATCAGGGTCTGGAGCTCCTGCTGTGTGTGTTTGCGACTGCAGCATCGTCGGCAAACAGCATGTCGCGGATCAGGGCCTCTCGTACTTTGGTTTTGGCTTTGAGGCGGGCAAGGTTGAACAGCTTGCCGTCGGATCTGGTGTGTAGGTAGATCCCTCTGTTGATGAGCCGAAGGCATGCTTCAGGAGCAATGCAAAGAAGATCCCGAAGAGAGTCGGGGCGAGGACGCAGCCTTGTTTGACGCCGCTGCGTATGTCGAATGGCTCCGAGATACTGCCGTCGTACTGTACAGTTCCCTTCATATCAGTGTGGAAGGATTCGACGAGGCTCTGCAGCTTTGGGGGGCATCCTATCTTTGGCAGGATCGCGAATAGGCCTTCTCTGACCAAGTCGAAAGCCTTCGTCAGGTCAATGAAGGCAACATACAGCGGCATGTTCTGTTCTCTGCATTTCTCCTGGAGTTGGCGGAGGGAGAAAATCATGTCTACCGTTGATCTGTTGGCGCGAAAGCCACACTGGACTCAGGGTAGACGCGTTCGGCGAGTTTCTGTAAGCGAACGAGATGACGCGCGCGTACACCTTGCCAACTATGCTGAGGAGAGAGATCCCCCTGTAATTGTTACAGTCGCTTCTTTCGCCCTTGTTTTTGTAGAGGGTGATGATCTTGGCATCCCTCATGTCTTGAGGTACAGCACCTTCCTTCCAGCACTGGCAGAGGACTTCGTGCAGTGGACGCAATAGGGTAGTCTTGCAGTGCTTGATCAGGTCGGGTGGTATACCGTCACTGCCTGGAGCTTTTCCTGCGGCCAGGCTGTCAATGGCCTTATTGAGCTCATCCAAGGTTTGCTCCGCGTCGAGCACGTTCATGGTCGGTAGGCACTCGATAGCATCAAGAGCTAAGGGGGACACTGTGTTCTGTGTGGAGTAGAGGTCGGAGTAGTGTTCCACCCACCTCTCCATCTGCTGGCCCTTGTCTGTGATGGTTTCCCCAGTGGAGGATTTGAGGGGTGCCGTTTTGCTCTGAACTGGGCCCAGTGCTTCTTGATGCCATCGTACATCCCTCTGATGTTCCCAGTGATGGCGGCAGTCTGAATGTCTTCACTTAGCTGCATCCAGTACTCGTTGGCGCAGCGCCGTGCCGTCTGCTGGACTTTGCTCCTTGCAGCTCTGAGGATCTGGAGGTTCCTCTCGTTTGGGGTCCGCTTGTACTCGGCGAGAGCAGCGCGCTTGGCTTCGATGACAGGGGTCATCTCAGTCGTCTTGGCTTCGAACCAATCATGCGACTTGGTGGTTTTCTTCCCAAAGGTAGTCAAGGCTGTGTGGTGTATGGTGTTTCGCAGTTCCTCCCACCTCTTCGTTGCAGATTCCTCGTGCCCCAAGGTGCCAAGCTCCTTCTCAAAGGCGGCGGCGAACTGCTCCACAAGTTCTGGTTGGGCCATCTTGCTGGTGTCAATGCGTGCCTTTCCTTGCTGTCTGGCGCGGTGGAATTTCTTTGGCTGCATCCTGAACTTGCAACACACCAGTGAGTGGTCTGTGTCACAATCCGCACTCTGGTAGGAACGGGTCAATAGCACGTTCTTCAGGGAGGTGCGTCTGGTCAGGATCATGTCCAGCTGGTGCCAGTGTTTGGAACGCGGGTGGCGCAAGGAAACTTTGTGTTGTGGCTTGGTCTGGAAGTAGGAGTTGGTAATGCACAAGTTGTAGTACGTGCAGAACTCCAGTAGACGCTGTCCGTTTTCATTCATCTTGCCCACACCAAATTCACCGAGGCAGGACGGCCAGGAGTCATGATCGGCGCCCACTCTGGCGTTGAAGTCGCCAAGCAGAACTAGTTGTTCTGTGCTGGGGATATTCCTGACAGTGGCTGCTAGGTTCTCATAGAACTCATCCTTGGCTTCTGGGGTGGCGGCCAGCGTTGGGGCGTAGACACTGACGAGAGTGACAGGGCCTTCAGTGGTGTTAAGGCGGAGAGTCAGGAGTCGCGCAGAGCCATTGCTGCCTGGTTCAACCATCTTCAGCAATGTATTCCTAACTGCAAAGCCACTCCGTACTCCCTGGGCTCGTTGGAGCCCTTTCCCTGCCAGAAGAAGTATAGTCTTTCTCTCTCAGTGTGCCCGAGTCAGCCAGTCGTGTTTCCTGCAGGGTGGCGATGTCTACGTTCAGTCTCTTCAGCTCGTCGTTGATGACGGCGGTCTTCCTGGCGTCGCTGATGTGTTTGAGGTTTTCTGCGAGGCCGGTCATCATAGTTCGTACGTTCCAGCTTCCCAGTTTTAGAGCTGGTATTTTTCTTTGTTTTGTTATGCCTGGTGCGAGATTTGCAGTCTACCGTTCAGATTTCTCCTAATCCCCATGCACCCAATGGGGCAAGCAGACCGTGGCGGGACTGCACCTTATTGGCTGGGGGCTGCCCAGCTTGAGGCGGGAGATAGCTGTCCAATGGCATCCGAAAATGCCTCCCACCGTCGAAAGCAATCAACGCCAATCGAGCGATGACTTATAACCGGTATCTATTGCTTCCCGTGTTGTGTCGACGCCGAGGGCGAAGCTGGAGTGTCCTCTCCGGTGTATGGTCTGGGTTTTGGTACGTTGTGGTAGGATTCTAGCCTGGGCAGGATGATATGGAGGACGGGCTGTTGCCCATGCAGCGTGTCCCCCCTCTCCACGTCGTTGGTGGATCCAAAGGAACAGCAGGCTGTTACAGTTTGGCACCAGCGCCGTCGCAGGAGCTGCCAGAACGAGGTTGAAGCTAACGACGAACTGCCTTAGGGGCTCCGACTCCGGATTTTTCCTCAGGGTTGACTCCCGAAGCCTTTCCAGTGAACGGGTATGCCGCAAGGCAGCGGAGGTTTGAAATCAGGGTTTTCCTTCCCCTAGGTGGACTGCCTTTCCAGGCTGTCGAGCCCCACCTGCCCGAAGCAATCTGGTTTTAAGGCGCCAGAGACCCGCCTGCACCCCTTCTCCTGTCAGTAGAAGCAGTCCCGCGACGAGCACGCCAGGAGCTGGACTTAGTTGTCAGAGGCTATTTGAGCACGCACGCCATATGGGAGTATTTTATAGGTAGTGGAGCTTATCCCCAATACCACCCCGGCTATGACAACCTTGGAACCGAGAATTACCATTGTGTCACCAGTCTTGAATTACCATTGTGAAATGTGTTTGAAAACATCTTGTGTTGACGAGAAATGTGCTTGTAACGCTGTCTTTAAGGGGGTTAGTATTTGTTTGTACTCTCTTTCGTTCGTAACAAGTCTAGTCGTCAGGAAAATCAATATTTTGAACACGATATTTTTGGACATTTTCAGTCTCAATCATAAGTTAATCAATCATACTATGAATTTCTTCCAGTGTAATAAAACGAGTGGTTGCAAAAGTGTCGTTTAATGGACAGAGCAAAAGTTGTCTCGCAGATAAACCACGTTAAATACTCTTCTTTATACTCTTTTGATATTAAAATTTGATATGAATGTAATCGTAGTGGTTCTAGTTTCATTAGTGGGTGTTGGTTTCGAAACGGAAGAGACTAACCAACGGATGTTTTCTATAATATTGTATTGGCAAAAACAACCTTGTTATTTTCCGCAGCCACAACCGCTAAACCAAAATGCGTAAATTTAGTCAGCAAATGCGCAATGCGGTTTCCCAACCTAACCTAGCAATGTCCGTTGCGCAAAATAACATTTCTAGATCCATTGCACGTTCCGGTATCGCTCTGCATAAATATAGGAGACTCAAGCAAACTTAAGTCAGTGTTTAACGTGGACCTGCTTGTGAGTAAGCAACTGTCGTTGGTGCCTTTATTAAATAATTGGCGTATTAATATCTATTCACGTTGGTACTCTACAAATATACATTCTCTACGCTATTTTTCTATGAAGGTTTGGTGCGTGCGCAAACCAAATTCGAACCGATATCCAGTCGATTCTCAATCGATTTCCAGTCGATTCTCAATCGATCTACAGTCCGTTTCCCGAGTCGTATTATCTACGGACAATCGTTTCTAGCTCGACTGTGTCCAACGACGAGTTCGTGTTTGTCAGTCTATACCTGTAGTATTGTTGATTTATATTAAATCCTCAGAACATTGTTATCAGAATCGTCTGTCGAGTTCGTTTTGTTATCCACGCACCCGTCTATTCAGTAGTTTCGTTTGGATTATCGTTGCTATTCAAATTCTGTTCAGACGAAAGCTACATTTTAGTTCGAATTTGATGCACTGTCAAAAGGAATTCGACGAATTTGTTACTGGTCAATTGAATGCGTCACGACTGTGTTGACAGCTTGTGATCCGATCCGATTAGCTACCGCAATCGTGAATCAATCACCACCTTCTTATCCACGAAGCTTAAAGAAAATCTACCTATGGCTGAGAAGGCACGTTCAATAGAACAATTTAAGAAAGCGCGAAGTACCGCAAAATCAAAAATCACCAGAAAAATAAACAAAGCAAAGAGTTTATGCGAAACCAAGATAACTTAGCTGTTGTCAAGGATCAATTAGGAGAACTGCACGATGAACTAAAAGCGTTCAAAGACGTACACGAGGCCTACCATAGTCAGTTAGAATCTGATGTCGACTTGCGTGAACCACATGATTACCGTCTTTCTGTCGAAAGAATTGCGAGGGATTTCGAACACGAGACAGGCATATGGCTTGCTGAAATAGCTCAAGAGATAGAAAAATCCTTCAAGCGTCAATCCGACTCTGAACTCGTGAATATTCAACCAGAAGACTCGATAAGTCAAGTGGGATCCCGTGCTTCGTATCGTACGCGCTCAACTTGTGGGTCGAAGACAAGCGTAACCAGCGCGAGAGCAAGAGCTGCTGCTAAAAGGGCTGCCCTACAAGTCGAAGTAGAACTTCTCGAACGTTTGCAGCAAATCGAAATGGAAGAGCTTGCTCTTCAGCAACGGAGGAAACAGCTTCAGTTACGTGGGGAGATTGCAGCAGCCGAGGCTGAAAGAGAAGTCTACGAGAAGGCCGAATCCGAAACACGAAGTGGAAGTTTACCCTCTCAAGTTAGAAACTTACAAGCGAGAAAACTCGAACCTGAAGTAACAACAGCCAAAGTTGAACACAATGAACTTAATACGACCCCAGCTCCACCTAAACTCTCGATGTCAAACTCCACACCTGTTTCGGCAAACAGTACTTTGAATAACTTCCACGAAGAGTCCTTTAAGAAACTGGTCGAAGTGCAAGATCAACAGAGTCATGCCCTTCAACTACTTATACAACAGCAACAGCAGGGAGTTAAAGCCCTAACCCTTCCAACCAAGCATGCAAGTATTCAGCGGTAACCCCATAGATTATTGTGATTTTATCCGTTCTTTCGAGCATCTTATCGAGGCTAAAACTACAAGTTCAAGTGCTCGAGCTCGACTGTATTACCTGATCCAGCACACGTCTGGTGCTGCACAAGAACTAATGAAGAGTTGCCTAACATAATAATAGGGGTAATGTTAATAATACTACATATCAAAGAATATTCAAAAAAGCTAACATAGAAACGTTTACAGACGCTATTAAAGGTATTTCCTGGAATGAAATATTAAGTAAAACAAACGACCCAGAAATAGCCTATAATAAGTTCTTAAAATTGTTCATGGAATTATATGATGCAAATTTCCCATTAAAAAAAAGAAAAAACAATGGAAAGATAAATAAAAACAAAAGCCCATGGATAACCAACTGTATATTAAAATCTGTTAGAAAGAAGCATAAGTTATATAAATCTTTTCTCATAAATCCAAACGATAAAAATAAGCAAATATACAACAAATATAAAAATAACTAAATCATATCATAAAAATAGCAAAAAAGACATATTACGAAGGAGAGTTAATAAAACATAAACAAAATTCAAAAAAATTTTCGAAAATCCTTAATGAAGTACTTAATAAACCTAAACAAAATACCATGATATCAAAACGTTTTGTTGAAACCTGCACATCAAATATAATTGATGATCCAAAAGAGATAGCTAACAAATTCAATGACTACTTTATTAACATCGGACCCAATTTAGCAAAGAAAATAAAACAGAATGAAAATAATAGCTTTGATAAGTATTTTCAGGTAATTATCAATCTAGTCTCTTCCTCAGTCCTATCACAGAACATGAGCTTGAAACTGAAATGAAAAACCTGAAGGTAAATAAGAGTTTTGGATATGATGGTATTAGTACTAAAATTGTCAAAATAATTGCTAAAGAAATTTCTAAGCCATTAGCGCACATATTTAACCTAACATTTTCAAATGGAACCATTCCAGACAGCTTAAAGGTCGCCATAGTTACACCAATATTCAAAGGTAATGACGAAAAAAAATTTGAAAATTATCGACCAATATCTGTACTAAACTGTTTTTCAAAATTACTAGAAAAGCTTATGACTCAGAGATTAACAAAATACATTGATAAGAACAATATTTTATCAAAACATCAGTACGGTTTTAGAAAAAAGATCAACAGAACTAGCAATACTTGACTTCGTTGACAAAATTACCAAGGCTATTGACCAAGGAAAATTCACTGTTGGTATTTTCCTTGATTTGTCAAAGGCTTTTGATACAATTAATCACAAGATTCTGATAAGCAAACTCGAGCACTATGGCATAAGGGGAGTTGCAAAAAAATGGTTTGAAAATTATCTATATAATAGAAAGCAAATTGTAAAATATAATGGGATACAGTCAGAAGAAATGACTATCACAAGTGGTGTACCTCAGGGATCAGTGTTAGGTCCTTTATTATTTCTTTTATATATAAATGATATCCAAAATTGCAGTGAACTGATTTCAATTATATTATTTGCAGATGACACAAACATATTATTTAGTCATTCCTGTCTTGAAACTTTAAATGAAATTATTCAAATTGAAATGAACAAAATTACAGATTGGGTAAATGTCAATAAACTTTCAATAAATACTACAAAGACCAAATTCATTCTCTTGACCTAGAACCCTTAACCCCTAACCACCTGTTACTTTTGCGAAGTGGTACGAAGGTTCCACCAGGCGTTTTTTCCAAGGATGATAGCTATGATAGACGACGTTGGCGACAAGTGCAACATCTCGCAAATGTTTTCTGGAGGCGATGGATACGGGAATATCTACCCTCACTACAAGAGCGACAGAAATGGAACAAACAGAGACGAAATCTGGCCGTTGACGATGTCGTTTTGATCATGGACGAAAAGACGCCGCGATGCTCATGGCCTCTTGGACGTATACTAGAAGTTTACAAAAACCGGAAAGACGGACTGGTACGTTCGGTGAAGGTAAAGACCAGCACATCTGTGTTTGTGCGACCCGTGGACAAGATCATATTCCTGGAATCCGAGGCAGATACAGTGAACGATAAGTGAACCTTAAAATACCTAGCGCATGCGTCAATTAAGTTTAACGTAGATCACACGGACGGTGATGCTTTTATATAGTTAATGATTATTATCAATTGTTTCGAACCCATGTACGTATTTGTAAAGGCTAATTTAACGCCTTTAAGGGGCCGGAATGTTGGTTTCGAAACGGAAGAGACTAACCCACGGATGTTTTCTAATATTGTATTGGGAAAAACAACCTTGTTATTTTCCGCAGCCACAACCGCTAAACCAAAATGCGTAAGTTTAGTCAGCAAATGCGCAATGCTGTCTCCCAGCCTAACCTAGCAATGTCCGTTGCGCAAAACAACATTTCTAGATCCATTGCCCGTTCCGGTATAGCTCTGCATAAATATAGGAGACTCAAGCAAACTTAAGTCAGTGTTTAACGTGGACCTGCTTGTGAGTAAGCAACTGTCGTTGGTGCCTTTATTAAATAATTGGCGTATTAATATCTATTCACGTTGGTACTCTAGAAATCTACATACTCGATCTACGCTATTTTTCTATAAAGGTTTGGTGCGTGCGCAAACCAAATTCGAACCGATATCCATGCAGTCGATTCTCAATCGATTTCCAGTCGATTCTCAATCGATCTACAGTCCGTTTCCCGAGTCGTATTATCTACGGACAATCGTTTCTAGCTCGACTGTGTTATCCCAACGACGAGTTCGTGTTTGTCAGTCTATACCAGTAGTATCGTTGATTTATATTAAATCCTCAGAACATTGCTATCAGAATCGTCTGTCGAGTTCGTTTTGTTATCCACGCACACGTCTATTTAGTAGTTTCGTTTGGATTATCGTTGCTATTCAAATTCTGTTCAGACGAAAGCTACAGTGGGAACTGTTAAATAACATTCGCTTGATTACATTTTGTCTCCTAAACTATTGTTAATGTTATATTTCTTTAAGTTAAACTAGTGCGGGACTATGATTTTTGATGCCGCGGACAGGGACGAAAAACTTCAGCACGAATTCCCCAATTTTTGCGCCGGATTGGGCGAGGGTAGGTTATGAGAAACATAAAATTGGAAGCGAACCCCCTCTTTGCTTTTTGTTTCTCGCCTTTCTTCTTCCCTCCATCACTTGGCTCTCTTGCCGCCTGGCGCCTGGTAACTTTTTGCACCAGCTGGAATTTTTTTAAGCTCCCTTTTTCCTTGCCTTCCCAGTGCACCTGCTCACTCTACCTTATCCCGCTTACTCCTCCTTCTTGCTTCATCGTTTTTATCGCCAGCTCTCCTCTCAGAACCGTACATAATTATAGCAGAGTGTGGGGGTTTCGATATCATCCATCTGGAAAAGTGAATTTTTTATATATTTATTTAAAATAGCTTCAAATTTAAAATAAATTCAGTGCATAATATTCAAGTTGACTCATTCAAGAGAGATGTAAGAATGTTATTTATTTTGACTTATCCTCCATTTAAGCAAAACGGGCTTGATACAACCGGGGCCTTTTTTTGTGTAGTATACGCGTAGCTTGAAGATCAGTTTATCACAACAATGATAGATATTGAAATAATTCATTTCAAGATACAACCCAACCAAAACATATATATATATATATATATTATATATATATATATAATATATATAATATAATATTATATAATATAATTATATATAATATATATATATATATATATATATAATATTATATATATATATATATATATATATACCCGTTTCCAAAAACGTTGGCCGCAGATAGATATATAGATAGATACCCGAAATCTAATTAGAATTGCATATGCAGTGTAATATGATTGAAACCCATGCAAATTTAATCATATGCAATTCTAATTAGACTTCGAGTATCTATCTATCTATCTGGGGCCAACGTTTTTGCAAATGGGTGTATATATTTATTATATAGATGCCGAGATTTTCGAATAAAATTACCGGAGTGAAGAATTATTTCAAGATTTGTTCTAAACGAACACTAGCGAATCAGAAACGTGAAACGAATTTTCCACACGTGCGAAAAACGTTTCAACCAATCAGAGTGACCCTATATTTTTGTACGAGCAAATTCAGAACGGCAAGGAGTTTGCCGGTTTTTTTTTGAATTTTCTTGGCGTTATAAGTTTACTTAAGTTTAGATTGCAAGTTAAGTTTGACAATGTCTATAGCTGGGGAAAGATTCTCAACACTAGAAAAAACAATCGATGAATATATTATTGATCAAGAAAACAAAAACACTCGTGCTAAAACAAAAAGAGACGTAAATTTGCTTGTTGAGTTTTTGAGACAGAAAGACGAACTGCGAAATCCCGAAGAACTGCAAGTCGAAGAACTAAATGACTATCTCTCTGAGTTCATTTTGAGTGTCAAAAAAAAAGACGGTGAAGAATACGAACCGTCGAGCCTTCGTGGCTTCCTATCGAGTTTTCATCGCTATTTGAAAGAGCATAAATATACTGCGAATATTGTCGAAGATCTTGCATTTGAGAAGACACGAAAATGTCTTCAGCTAGAAGTAAACAACTCAAGAAAAAAGGCAAAGGCAACAAGCCAAATGCAGCTGAAGCCTTGACGGATGACCAGATAAACATTCTTTATGAAAAGAATCTTCTTGGACTGTCAAATAACGAAGCGCTTCTAAATACACTTTGGTTATTCAACTCGCTGCATTTTGGTCTTCGAGGTTGCGACGAGCACCGACAAATGTGTTGGGGAGACGTTAAGCTTATCACAGCAGCCGATGGAACTGAGTATTTGGAATACTCGGAGCGCCAGACAAAGACAAGAACTGGTGCAGAACCTCGTAACATAAGAGCTGTCAAACCAAAAGCATTCGCAGTTCCGAACGGTTCGCGTGACAGAGATCCAGTGGAAATTTACAAAACGTATTGCCATAAAAGACCAGACGCTATGAATAAACCCGAAGCGCCTTTCTACCTTGGAATTAATCATATTAAAAATCCTTCATCCGGTAAAAGCTGGTTCAAAACAAATGCTATGGGGGTTAACAAACTCAATAGTTTGATGAAGAATATGGCAACAAAAGCCGGGTTCGACTCCCAGCGATTGACAAATCACAGCGCCCGCAAGAAAATGGTGCAGAAGTTAAACGACAACGACGTTCCTCCTACTCACATTATGCAGCTTTCTGGTCACAAAAACATTCAAAGTATCAACAATTACAGTCACATTTCAGAACAACAACAGAAAACTATGTCCAACATCTTGAGCTCGAGCTCGGAGAGAAATGCCTTTGAACATGTGAGTCAGAACCAAAATGACCAACGCATGTTAACGGCCCAAAGGCAACGTGAAACAATGGCGTTTAGCAGTACTCACGCGGAATCCACACTTAATGACCCAATGACAGCGGCTAAAGGCCTCTTTGCTGGAGCAGTAATTCACGGTGGACAATTTAGTATTAACATAAATACTGTAAACAAATCACCCACAACAGTATCGACAACGAAACGTTCTTTTAAGCGAATAAAACTTTTAGACTCGTCAGATGAAGACAGTCCCCCTGTTTATTTAGATTGAAATTACGCTTATGTTTATGTATTATTTTCCTCTGTTTTTGAAACAATCTTGAGCTCGTTATTCGTGTTATTTAATACCTATAATTCACGGAAGATTGGAATTATAAGGCTGTTGTATTAATTGTTAAAAGTTGCAGTTTTACTCAGACTACTCAGATGTACTCAGACTGAGTGATTTACAATTACCAAGAATAAATTAAAAAATTTTTGTAGTGTTTATAAAAACCTCGATATCTATAAAATAAACAAATTTAGTAATGGGAAGTGCTGACGTATGGTATTTTCGTACTTGTTAATTTGTTTTCACAAAGCTCACTCGCTCGTTACACTCGCTCGTTCGCTTTGTGAAAACAAATTAACGCGTGCGAAAATACCATACGTCAGCACTTCCCATTAAGAAATCTCTCTCTCTCTCTCTCTCTCTCTCTCTCTCTATATATATATATATTATATATATATATATATATATATATATATATATATATATATATATATATATATAATATATATATATATATATATATATAT